>NW_006203821.1:1170884-1187334 GCF_000334495.1 Tupaia belangeri chinensis | reverse complement strand
CTCTTTCCTTCAAGTGTAAAGCTTAAGGGGTATACAGCTTCTGTGTGGGGCTATCCGCTGCACCATCAGCCCCTAATTACGTTCCTTCCGATGAGTCTCCATTCTTATTCGTCCTTTCGCGGTGCCACTACTACCTTTATAAAAAGTCAAACTGGTCATTTCTTGTTTAACTTAAAACTCCGCTTTGGCCGCCCACAGTCAGGCTTGAATCCTTTGGTGGGCATCCATGGCCTTTCACAGTTTGGCCCTGACCCTTTCAGCTTATTTTCTAAAGCTCTAAAATTGCTCTCATCTCTTGCACTTGACTCCCAGCCACATGGAAAGGAAAGGGTATGTCAGCATTGTGCTCTTTCATACCTTAGTACCTGTGCTCCTGCTGTTCCTCTCCTGGGAAGTTCTTGCCACTTCTCTGCAAGATGAACTTCTTTGAGGACTGAGCTCAATTGTCCTGAAAACCAATTTATCCAGCCCTCCTGGGCTAAGCTAGTCACTTTCTCCTTTGTGTCCCTGAGTTTTGTACCTCCCTTTATTATCAGTGGCACTGATAAAAACTTACTAAAAGGTTACTGAGCCCGAGTGTGTACGATGCACTGTGCTCAGTGGCAGGTGGGCAGAGATGAGTAAGAATTCCTGCTCTTGAATTCTCAGTCTGGTATAAAACAACGTGATCAGTCTTCTGCAGTTTTAGTGACTGGGTAATGAATACATCTTGCTTGACGTCCTTATTCCTCTCACTTTGCAGTCACTCACCATTTTATATCCTGATATTTCCAAAACTCCATCCCCCATCTCTCCTCCCTCATTTTAAAAAAAGTTTTATTTGCCAAAGGGCCTGTACACTCTTGGAAGAGAGACAGAGAAAGTGAGAAAGCACTTCACGTGGGAGATGGGCACACTGCAATCCTTTCTTTTCCATCTCTCCTTTCAGAATTTTAGGCACACATGCACATGTGCCTGGCATTTTTCTCAAGCTTCAGGGTCCAGGACTCGGTGCACTGGACATGTAGATCCAACTGCCTTGACCACCGTGACACTAGCTGGCTCACTCCTCCCTCATTTTTGGGAGTTGTATAGGTCAGTTCACTTAGTAAAGCATTTATTGTGCCAGTCTTGATGATTCTTGATCTAAGGAGTTTACATTTTAGAATATTTATTGACAAGGGATTGAGTTAGAATCACCCGAGGAACATTTTCAAAACACTTTGACCAAGTTCTACCCCTAGAAATTTTGATCTAGTAACCGGGCTCTGAAAATTTAAATGTAGATAGGAAATAATTCCTGTCCCCAAGGAATTTCAGGCTGATGAGGAGAGAGAGACATTTTTTATTAAAAGATTGATTTGTTTATTATTATTGTTTTTTAATTTGACCAGAGAGAGACAGAGAGATATAGTGAGAAAGTAAGCTGCCAGGTCCAGGACATGAACTGCAGTTGGCCATGTGGGAATCCAATACCCCAACTACCACGCCACCTGCCAGCCTTGAGACAGACATTTTAAATCAACTTTAACTGTATGTACAACAGCAGATTTAAGTGCCCCGATGGAAGTCTGGCACGAAACAGCACAAAGTAGACACAGAGGAGAAAGACACTGCTTTTCTGTGGAGAAGTCAGGAGTAAGTGCCATTTGGTCACAATCTTAAAAGTCAGTAGACTAAATGATTGGGAGAAGGATGTCTTGACAGAGGAGCAGCTTGAGAGAAGCTTAGAAGGTGACCAGCGAGGCCAGAAGGTGGCGTAGTGATAGGTGCTGGTGTTCCACATGGCGGATTGCGTGAGGAGGCCGTATATAGTGTGAGATGGGCAGGAGACTAAGAGGCAAGCCAGAAAGTTTTAGTCCTGGACCCTGTGGCTTGAAAATCATGCCCAGAACTCATGGATATGTGTCCAAAATCCAAAGAAGAGAATGGAGGAGGGAACCAGCAGTTAGCGTAATGGCTATGTCGCTGGACTCCCACATAGTCGACCTCGGTTCGTGTCCCGGACCCGGTGGCTTAAAACTCACGCCGGGCGCGTGTGCGTACGTGCCCAAGATCCCGAGAGGAGAATGGAGGAGAAGGGATTGTGGCGTGACCATCCCCCCTGGGGGGGTGATTTCTCGCTTTCTGTCTCTATGTCTCTTTCTGTCTGTCTGGCGAGCGCATGCGCCCTACAGTGAAAATCTCTCTCTCAAAAAAAAAAAAAAAGAATGGAGGAGAAGGGATTGTGATGTGGCCACCACCTCTGTGGGGTGATTTCTCACTTTCCCTGTCTCTGTTGAGCACACACCCCTGTGTGTGTGTGTGTGTGTGGTGGGGGGGTGGGGGGTGACCAGCAGGCAGATGAAGAAGGACTTTGTGGGGCCAACAGATGACATGGTTACATCACTGAACTCCCACATGACTGACTGTTGCTTAAGTCCCAGACCTGGTGGCTTGAAACCCAGGCTGAGCGCATGTGTGTGTATGCCCAAGATCCCAGGAAGAGAATGAAGGAGAAGGGATTGTGGTGTGGCCATCCCCCCAAGAGGTGATTTCTCACTTTCCCTCTCACTATCTCTTTCTCTGGAGAGCATGCGCACTCTATGGAAAAAACTTCTTAAAGAAAAGAGAGAGACTTTACATTGTAGGTTTTGGGAGTGACGGAAGTAAACTCTTTAGTTTTGTATCGTAATGCTTGCTAATGGTAAACAATTCAAATAATACTGAAGTGAAAGATAAATATTTCTCCTAGTGTATATCCTTCAGTTTGCCCAAAAAGAATGAACTATGAAGTTTATTATGTATCCATTGAGGAGTTTAAAATAGGGTGGCTATATAGCTAAATCAGGTAACCATGTTTTGGCTACTAGATTTAAGACTGGAAACAGAGAAATGGATTAGGAAGCAGTGGAGTAATTAAGCAAGAGATACTTAGAAACTGAACTAAGACAGTAGCAATGGCCATAGATGGGGGGGGCAGGTAGAGGAGTTTAAGAAAGTGAGATTGATTTGTCCAAGATGATTCTCTCTGTCTCTTTTATTTTATTTTATTTTTTTGTAGAGCGGGTTTTTTTGCTATAGGACATGTGTGCTCGCCAGAGAAACAGACAGCGAGAAATCACTCCGGCGGGGGAAGAGGGGTGGCATGCTGCAGTCCATCCTCCTCTGTTGTACTCTCAGGATTTGGGGCATACATGCTCATATATCCAATGTGAGTTTTAAGACGCCGGGTCCAGGACTCAAACTGCAGTCAACTACTTGAGAGTCCAGCAACATAACCATTACATCATGTGCTGATCCCACAAGATGATGATTCTTCTAATATGAATACCTAAGGAGATAGTGTCAGTCCTTGAGAGTTTCAAAGGAGAAGTGGAGGGAACCAGCAGTTAGCGTAATGGCTATGTTGCTGGACTCCCATGTAGTCAACTGCGGTTCGCGTCCCGGACCCGGTGGCTTAAAACCCACGCCGGGTGCATGTGCGTGCGTGCCCAAGATCCCGAGAGGAGAATGGAGGAGAAGGGATTGTGGTGTGGCCATCCCCCCTGGGGGTGATTTCTTGCTTTCTGTCTCTCTCTGTCTGTCTGGCAAGCACACATGCCCTATAGCGAAAAACCTCTCCAAAAAAAAGAAAAAAGAGAGAAGTGGAGACAAACTTGGAGAGTAGAAGAGTACAGTTTGGACATGGTGAAGTTAAGGTATCTTTGAGACATATAAAGAGGGAAAATGTTGTTCGTTAACCGGTATAACAGGGGATTGGCACCTGGAGAGCACAAAGGGGTCAGATACAGATCTGTTGGCCACCGGCTTAGATGGTAGTTGAAGCAGGAAAATGGACCAGTTTTCCCAAAGAGGCTGTGTAGTGTGAGGTGGAAAGAAGACTAAAGACGCTGGCCAGGGCCAGGCAGTGGGACATCAGTAAAGTGTGACATTTGATATTCTGCAGGGAGTCCCACATGGAAGGACTCCCAGTTCATTCACATCTGGAGACCTTGAGAAAGCCAGAGCTGGCTGAAGGTGGGGTAGACTGTTGTGTCAGGACCCTGTTGGGGCTACTGTCTCTGTCTCATAAATAAATACATTTTACAGAAGAAAGATGCAGGCAACAGAACATCAGCACTTAATGGAAAGGAGAAAGCCAACGTGGCTTTTTTTTTTTTTTTTTAAGAATTATGTTATTTAATTTTTTTAAAACTTTATTATCTATTTATTCATTCATTTATTTATTTCAGTTTGACCAGAGAGGGACAGAGCGAGAGAGCGAGAAGCTAGAGAAAGTGAAAAAGCAAGCCACCAAGTCCAGGACCTGAACCGCATTTGGCCATGTGGGAGTCCAGCGCCCTTAACCACCATGCCACCTGCTGGCCCCATGTTATTTAATTTTATTAATTTTAAAATTTTGACCAGAGTGAGAAAGAGAGAGAGAGAGAGAGAAAGAAAGCTGCCAGGTCCAGGACTTGAACCTTGGTCAGCCGTGTAGGAGTCCAGCACCCTTAACCACCACGCCACCTGCTGGCCCCAGCCAGTGTGGCTTTAAGGAAGATTTTTGCTATATTGGATTTTTCCCCCTTGAGATGAGTGAGCTGGGCTGAATCTGTGTCCTGGAGGTTAAGGCAGCTTGATCCCACGTGACTGACCACACCATGAATCCCAGACCTGGTGACTTGAAGGCCATGCCAGGCACTTGTGGAGAAATAGAAGTGAAAAGATTGTGGCATGAATATGGCCCATTAGGGGATGCTTTATCTGTCTCCTTTCCTCTCTTTTTGGTAAGTATATGTGCCCTCTGACCAAATAATAATAATAATAATTTTTTTGAGAGGTTTTTGCTATAGGGCGCGTGCACTCGTCAGAAAGACAGAGAGAGGCAGAGAGACAGAAAGCGAGAAATCACCCCCAGGAGGGATGGCCACGCCTCAATCCCTTTTCCTCCATTCTCCTTTCGGGATCTTGGGCACGCACACACATGCGCCTGGCGTGAGTTCAAGCCACCAGGTCCAGGACTCTAACCGCAGTCAGCTACATGGGAGTCCAGCGACATAGCCATTACGCCAACTGCTAGTCCTAATAATAATAATATTAAGGACCAGCTGGTGGCAGGTGGTTAAGGATCCCACATGGCTGACTGAGTAATCTTGAGTCCCAGACCTGGCAGCTTGAGACACATGCCGGTTGCATGTGCAGGTGTGCCCAAATCCTGGCAGGAGGGAGAAATGCAAGAGAAGGGATTGTAAACCATCTTTCATGGGAGGTGCTTTCTCACTTGATTCTCCCTCAGTCTCCTTGGCAAGCTCACCACATTCTCTGGCAAATCAAAAAATTAATTAATTAAAATATATGTATATATACCAGCAGATTGCATAATGGTTACATTACTGGACTCCCACATGGCCGACTGTGGTTCGGGACCAGCCTGAACAAGCTGGACATGGTCACATGTGCATGTAATTCCAGCTAACTGGAAAGCTCGGACAGAGTATTACAATGGCAAGACCTTTTCAAAGATATCTGCCTCTCAGGGGAGCTGACAGGTAGTGTGGTGGATGAGTTGCTAGACTCCCACACGAATGACCATGGTTTAAGTCCTGGACCTGGCGACTTGCTTTCTCTGTCTGGTCAAATTAAAATAATAATAAATAAAATAAAATCTTAAAAAAAGGTCTATGTTTCAATCTCTTATCTCCTTCTGCTATCTCTCTATCTCTCCATATCTCTCTCTCTGTTTCATTTTGGGAATTAAAAAAAAGAGCTTTGAGCAACTCATTGTTTGGGGATGGGGACAGTATAAAGGAAAGGTTGGAAATAATCGTTAATGAGAAAAAAAATAAGGATAGGAGGTGACTGATCAAGATCACAGATGGAGGGGCCGGCAGGTGGCATGGTGGTTAAGGGCGCGGGACTCCCATAGGGCTGACCATGGTTTGAGTCCTGGACCTGGTGGCTTGCTTTCTCATTTTTCATTTCTCTTAATGTTTCTCAATCTGTCCCTCTCTGATCAAATTAAAACAAACAAACACACAAATTATTCTTTAAAAAATAGTTATTTTAAAAAAAGAGATCACAGATGGAGGACTTACATTAAAAGCAAAGAGGTAAGGGAAGGTGTTTGAAATATGTATGTTTTTTGGTACCGATGCAGGGCATTGAGGGACTTAGTGTCCAGTGACATCAGTTATTCCCAAGAGGACAGGACAAAGACATCAGCTGAGATGCATAGAGAGCAGTGAGTAAAGGAGCTAGAGGATTATGGGAAAGGTAAGCTTCCTTCGGAAGCTGTCCAGGAAAACTGAAAAGATTTGCTGGACTAGGCCAAGGGCCTTGCTCAGCTTGGAGACTGACTATACATTTGGTACATACGATTATCTAGGGTTGTTTGATCTCCAGCAAACCCGAGTCTGTATTTGAGTTGGAGTCTAGAAAGCAGATAGTTGCATTGGTCTGAAGTTGTAGTCTTCTTTAGGGTAAGTACAGTGAAAGGAAAAGGATTGAGATCACATAGAGTCACTGAACTGACACTGCGACCTGCTTGGTCATTTTGTTTTTCAGCTCAGAAATCTTCAATGATTCACTTGTTTATGTTCTAAGTAATTGAACTAGTGGACAAATGCAGTTTTCCCAGAAAGCTAATTCTAATCTCCTTTTCCATCACTTTTCTGTTAGACTCATGTATTCAGAATGGCTCCCTCTCTGCGTTTGTTCTGACAGGTTTCTGCCTAAATGTCCCTCCTCTTTCCGTGTGCCTGGACTCTGTGCAGTGTCCAGTGGCCCCATTCTATCATATTTCCTCTGATAAAAACTTGGCCACTTCAACTTGAAGAGTCTTAGTTTTTCTGTTTGTTTTTTTTCCCCCCATATCATTTATTTAAGGCTTGAACCTCCTTTGTCTTTTACATTGTTTCTTCTATTTTATATAGATTTTAGTTCTGCAACTAAAATGTCTTAAATTTATTTACCGGTTCTTCTTTGTACTCAGCACTGGTAGAGTGTTTGATACATTGCTTCTCTACCTTGGTAAAGGGTCAGGTCCATTTCTCCTCAAGCTATTACAGGTCAGTACTTTCCTAAAAGCATTTTTATAAAATACCGTTAACTAGAAAGCATGAAAAAAAAAAAGACATGCAGAATACAGGCTTTTTTTTTCTTTGAGAGATTTTTGCTATAGGGTGTGTGTGCTCTCTGGAAAGACAGAGATGGAAAGCAAGAAATCACACGCACCCCACCTCCCCCACCCCATGGGGAATAGCCACACCACAATCCCCTCTCCTCCACTCTCTTCTTGGGATCTTGGGCACACATACACACATGCCCAGCCCAAGTTTCAAGCCTCTGGGTCCAGGACTCAAACTGGTCAGTCATGTGGAAGTTCAGTGATGTAACCATTACTCTGGATCCCCCAAATAAGTTTTTTTCAAAAAAAGTTTCTTCTTTGAATTCCAAATGTGTTTAATATTTTATCTGTTGGTTTCCTTGGGTTTTTGCATTTCAAGGCCTGCAAATATTGATTTCAGATTAATATTGCTTCATCTAAACTGCTTGTTACTTAGGTGAATGGAAAAGTAACTAACATTTCTTTTCAATGTTTAGATCTGCTGGGTCTAAGATGTTTGACAACATTCTTATTTGGTCTATGATGAAATGTAAAAATAAAGACAAAGTAATGCATTTTTTTATAAGTCAGTTTATTAAAATTAAAGAACTTGGACCGGCCATAGTGACATAGGGTTATGTAACACTCTGCCATGCTGCGACCCACATGGGAAGGTCCCAGGGTCTCCCTGTGCATGCCCATAATCCAAACTGAGGTTGGGAGTGGATAGTGGCATGACAACTGTTGGGGACACCCATCTCTTTCTCCCTTCTGGCCACCCTCTGTCTTTCATTCTTTTCTCTCTCATGGAAGAAATAAATAAACTGTAAAAAGTTTTAAATCTGTACTTTATCCTGAGATTAATCTTCAGTTTTTTGGTGTTAAATAAATGGTGGTTGAGGCTCTAGACTCCCACATGACTGATCACAGTTGGAGTCCTGGATTTGGTAGCTTGCTTTCTCACTTTCTCTCTCTCTCTGTTTGTCTCTGGTGAGTGCATGTGCCCAATAGCAAATTAGAAAATAATAAAAAATAAATACAATTTGTTTAGAATTATTTTATTCAATTTTATTTATTTGTTTATTTATCTTGCCCAGAGAGGGACAGAGTGGGAGAGAGAGGGAAAGTAGGAAAGCAAGCCACCAGGTCCACGACTCAAACTACAATTGATGATGTGGGAGTCCAACACCCCCAACCACTATATAACCTGCTGGCCCCATTAATAAATACAGTTTTTAGGGGTCGCCAGGTGGCACAGTGGTTAAAGGTGCTGGACTCCCACATGGCTAACTGGGGTTCAAGTCCTGGACCTGGCGGCTTGCTTTCTCACTTTCCCTCTCTTTCTTTCCTCTCTCTCTCTTTCTCTCATTCACTCTGTCTCTCTCTGGTCAAATTAAAATAAATAAGTAAATAAATACAGTTAGATAAAATAATTCTTAAAAAAAAATGCAGTTTTAAAAAAATGAAAACAGGGCCAGCAGGTGGCATGGTGGTTAAGGTGCTAGATTCCCACGTGGCCAACTGTGGTTGGAGGTCTGAACCCAGTGGCTTGAACATCACCTGGGGTGGTGGGATGGGAGTAGAGCACCAGGTGGTGTAGTGGTTAAGGTGTGGGACTCCCACATGGCCAACCACAGTTGGATTCCTGGACCTGGTGACTTGAAACTCACACTGGGCACATGTACTTGTGTGCTCAAAAATCTCAAGAGGAGAATGGAGGAAGATTGTAGTGTGACCATCCTGCCTGGGGAGAGATTTCCTTTTGTCTCTCTCTGTCTCTGGCAAGTGCGTACACCCTATGGCAAAAACCTAAAATAATAATAATAATGAAAACGATACATAGTAACTGTATGGGACATGGTCTATAACAGTTGTATTGAAATATAATTCACATGTTCGGACCAGCAGTGGCATGGTGGAGTGCTGGACTCCCACATGACTGACCACAGTTTGAGTCCCTGACCTGGCGGCTTGCTTTCTCACTTCTCTTTCTCCCTCTCTCTCACTCTGTCCCTCTCCGGACAAATTTAAATAAAGTTAAATGAACTAATTCTTTGAAAAATAATTCAGGAAAGTCACTCTGCATTTTTGCATAGAAAAACATAAAAAAAAAAAGTCGTGGTTTTCCTGAGGACCTAATATTTCTTTAAATATCTGGTTTTGAATTTTCCAGTTTGTATAGTTATTTTTATTATATTTGCTTATTAATATTACAAAGTTTTCATATTTGTTTATTTGTTCTCCAGTTTTAGATAGTTAGACTTTTCTTTTTTTGGAGAGCTTTTTGATATAGGGCATGTGTGCTTGCCAAAGAGACAGAGACACAGAAAGTGAGAAATCACCCCCTGGGGGGTTGTTCACACTGCGATCCCTTCTCCTCCATCCTGCTCTCGGGATCTTGAGCACGTAGGCACATGCGCCCGGCATGAGTTTAAGCCTCCGGGCCCAGGACTTGAACCACGGTCGACTACGTGGGAGTCCAGCAACATAGCCATTATGCCAACTGCTAGTCCTGATAGTTAGGTTTTTCAAGCCTTTAAAGATAAGTCATTGGGACCAGCAGTTAGCGTAATGGCTATGTCGCTGGACTCCCATGTAGTCGACCATGGCTCAAGTCCCGGGGCCGGTGGCTTAAACTCAGGCCATGTGCATGTGTGTGCGTGCCCAAGATCTCGAGAGGAGGATGGAGGAGAAGGGATTGTGGCGTGGCATCCCCCGGGGAGTGATTTCTCACTTTAGTCTCTCTGTCTCTGTCTTTCTGGTGGGTGCACGCGCCCTATAGCAAAAAGTCTCAAAAAAAAAAAAAAAAAAGATAACTCATTTAAGGCCCAGCAGGTGGCATGGTGGTTCAGACACTGGACTCCACATGTCTGACTGCAGTTCAGGTCACGGACCCAGTGGCTTGAAAATCACACGGGGTGTGTGTGTATGCATGCCCAAAATTCCAAGAGGAGAATGGAGGACAAGGGATTGCAGTGTGCCCATTCTCCTGGGGGGTGATTTCTCACTTCCCCTCTCTCTGTTTTTCTCCAGGTGAGCACATGTACTCTATGGCAAAAACCTACCAAAAAAAAAAAAAAGATATCTATAAACATCTTATTAGGACATTTATTCTCTCAATCTCTTTCTTCATTTGTAAAATGGATATGATTATACCATCACTTAGGACTTGTGAGCTGAAAGTATAATAATGTTATGAAAGCATTTTATAAACTAGAATGCACTAGGAAAAGGTATTATTTTGGTTTATTTATTTCTTTTTATTATTTCTGAGAGAAGAGATTTTTGTTATATGACTCATGTGCTTGCCAGAGAGACAGAAAGCAAGAAGTCACCTCCCCCGCCCCCCGTGATGGGGGGGATGGCCACACCGCAATTCGTTTTCCTCCTCACGAGATTTTGGGCATGTTTGCGCATGTGCCCAGCATGAGTTTTAAGCTTCCTGGTCTGGGACTTGAACCACGGTCGACTACATGGGAGACCAGCAATGTAACCATTATGCCATCTGCTGGTCCCTTATTTTGGTTTTATACAAAGGATTCTCTTCTTTTTCTTTCTTTTTTTCTTTTTTCTTTTTTTTAGCGAGATTATTGCTATAGGGCACAGGCACTCACCAGAGAGACAGAAAGTGAGAAATCACCCTCCTCCATTTTCCTCATTAGGTCTTGGGCACTCACTCACATGTACCGGGCATGAATTTTAAGCCGCTGGGTCAGGATTCACACCTCGGTCGACTACATCGCCCCTGAGGGTTGATTTCTCACTTTTCCTCTGTCTCTCCCACGAATGCATGTACTCCATGGTAAAAACCTAAAACAAACAAAAAATTGGTTGGGCCAGCTGGTAGCATGGTGATTAAGGTGATTGGATCCACCCATAGCCAACTGCCTAGTTTGGGTCCCAGACCTGGTGACTTGAGGGTCATGCCAAGCACATGTGTATGAGTATTCAAATCCCAAAAGGAGGAAGTGATGGGGAAGAAGGAAATAGATATGACCATTCCCCATGCGGGGTGCTTTCTCAGTCTTTCTCTCTGTCTCTCTGCCTCTCTCCGAGAAAACATGTGCCCTCTGACAAAATTGTTTAAAATAATAATAATTGGCCTGCTATTGAGGAGCCAAGATAAAGAGGAAGGGAGTGGGGAGGACTGTGTGAAGTTATCTGTTATCTGTCTGAGAGCCTTCCTATACTTGGCTTTGTCTGTGCCATTAGAAGACTTTGTCAGGGCCAGCGGGTGGCATGGTGGTTGGGGCACTAGACTCCCACCATGGCTGACTATGGTTCGAGTCCTGGACCTGGTGGCTTGCTTTTGCAACTTTCCCTCTCTCTCCCTCTATCTGGTGAGTGCACATGTTCTATAGCAAATTAAAAAGTAATAATAAGTAAAATTAAATAAATGATTATTTTTTTAAGGAATAGTTTTATTTAACTTTATTTATTATTATTATTTTTTAATTTGACCAGAGAAAGATAGAGAGGGAAAGCGAGAAAGCAAGCCATCAGGTCCAAGACCTGAACTGTGGTCGGCCATGCAGGAGTCCAGCGCCCTTGCCCACCATGCCCCCTGCCAGCTACATTTTAAAAAAATAATAATTATTTAACTCTATTAATTATTATTATTTTCCAGTTTGATCAGACAGAGAGAGAAGGAAATTGAGAAAGCAAGCCACCAGGTACAGGATTTGAACCTTAGTTGGCCATGTAGGAGTCCAGTGCCTTTAACCACCATGCCACCTGTCGCCACCCCCCCCTTTTTTTTAAGAGAGAGATTTTTGCTATAGGGTGTATGCACTCTCCAGAAAGACAGAGAGAGACAGAGAGCACCCCCCCCCCCAAGGGGATGGCCACACCGCAATCCCTTCTCATCCATTCTCCTCTCAGGATCTTGGGCACGCACACATGCCCGGCGTGAGTTTAAGCCACCGGGTCCGGGACTCAACCTACGGTTGACTACATGGGAGTCCAGTGACATCGCCATTACGCTAACTGCTGGTCCCACCAGGTCTGGGACTTGAAGCCTTGTTGTCAGATACGTAGGACCCATCTGCCTTAACCACCACACCACTGGCTGGCCCTGTGCTGTCTGTTTTTGTCAGCTTCATAGGCTGGCAAATAGGGAAGCTCTTCAATGTGCACACACACGTGTGTACAGGTATGCATGCTTATGCCTGCATGTGAATGAACATGTGCAAATATGCACATAACAGTGGTCTCTGAAAAAGCTGGATTTGTCTTCAAGGAAACTCAGGGATCTCATACACTGAACCTACCTCACTGGAACCTAGGTCTCAGGTTTGCAGGTCCCTGAGAAAGTACTGCAAAGGCAAGTCTCCATTCAGTTCCTAGTCATTTCACGGGTGTTTTACTACTCAGGTGTTGCTGGGCTGAGCAGTCAGAAAGTAGGTTAGTACGGAGAAGGGGGTGGAGGATAGCAGGCAACCTGAAGAAGTAGACCAGTTACATAAATGCAGAGATAGCATCAGGCATTAAACCTTCCTTTGAAGACTCCCTGCCCATGTCCTGTGGGAAAACAGGGGTGAAGGCAGGGGCCAGAGGTAGGTATGATAGCCACGGAAGGTCTTTTTAGAGGATGCCACCAAGGGCAGAGAGGTGGGCTGAAGGTGCCAAGGGGGTGGGGATTGATGGCTATTCCTAATTTCCTACAGGAGCAGAGTAAAGAATGAATGTGTGTGTGTGTCGTTAGTATGAGGTTCTGAAACATCCAGGATTCTGATTCTTGATTATCTTATAGTGGGATATTTAGTGAGAGAGACAGGACACCGAGGTGTTTAGTAGGAAAACAGCAGTTTATTTGTGCCAGCACTGGCTCAGAGCAGATTCACATTTAAAGACTGAGCCCTGCATCTCTTAGGGCTCTTCCTTATGTTTGTTTTAGTTTTTTTGTCCCTCTTATATAGTTACATGCACTTTGATTTGGTAACTTTGCCATAAGGCTGCTACAGAATTATGCAGGTATGCACTGGGCTACTGGGCTGTTAGATTGGCAGGCGTACATGGAGTTAGAGTTGCTATAAAGATGCATGCCAGGACCAGCAGTTGGTATAATGGCTGTCGCTAGACTCCCTTGTAGTCGACCGTGGTTCGAGTCCTGGGCCCAGTGGCTTAAACTCACAGCGAGCACGTGTGAACACATGCCCAAGATCCCGAGAAGAGAATGGAAGAGAAGGAATGGCGGCACGGCCATCCCCACTTGGGGGTGATTTCTCGCTTTCTGTCTCTCTGTCTCTCTCTGTCTTTCTGGCAAGCGCACGCGCCCTATAGCAAAAACCTCTCCAAAAAAAAAAGATGTCACATTTGTTGTTGTTCTGGAAAGCCCTCCGTAACACAGTCCGACAAGAGTTTAGGGTTCTTAATAAAGAGGGACATGCTTCGGAAAAGGAAGATGATTCTTCTGAGGAGCGTTTACCAGTTCTTGTTCCTTTCTTTTCCTTACTCATCCTGTTAGACACTGGTTTTTACTGAGATGAACAAAGAGTAGCTTTGGAGAAAAGAATGAAGGAACTTTCTTTGTACATCGGCAGTACCTCAGAAGCATCAATAGCGACTCCTAAATCCCAGGCAGAAACACTGTACAATCAGGAGCCGGTTGTTGTTAATTCCGGTGGTGCGCCAGAGCTGTGGCTGTGGAGAAGGAACATGGAAGGTGGACATGACCAAGGGACAATTTTAAGGGAGAGCTGAGTCCCCCTGCCCTTCACCCTCCAAGCTGCAGAGCTCTCAAAGGGTGAAAGTCTCAGAGCAGATTCCCTTCTCTAATCAATCTTTCTTCCTGCTAGATTATCTTAACTCTAAAACAGGTTGCTTTTACAGTTTTAGAACCAGGTTAGAGTTCAGGGCAGATGCTTCATTAATTTGTAGGCTTAGAGCCTCTGGGTTTTTTTTTTGTTTTTTTGAGAGGTTTTTGCTATAGGGCACGTGCGTTCGCCAGACAGACAGAAAGAGACATAGAGACAGAAAGCGAGAAATCACCCCCTAGAGGGGATGGTCACACCGCAATCCCTTCTCCTCCATTCTCCTCTCGGGATCTTGGGCATGCACGCACACGCGCCCGGCGTGAGTTTTAAGCCACCGGGTCTGGGACACGAACCATGGTCGACTACGTGGGAGTCCAGCGACATAGCCATTACGCTAACTGCTGGTTCCCGTGCCTCTGGGTTTTGATCAGAGGGGGGGCTTACTGAAAGTTTTCCTTGGGACTGGGAACAGCGCTTTGTTTCTGACCAAAGTGAAACATTTGGAGATCTTGTTCAGATATTCTGGGCATGCGGCCAGCAGTTAGCATAATGGCTATGTTGCTGGACTCCCATGTAGTCGACTGTGGTTCGAGTCCCAGACCTGGTGGCTTAAAAAAACTCAGTCGACTGTGGTTCGCGTGCATGCCCAAGATCCCAAGAGGAGAATGGAGGAGAAGGGATTGTGGTGTGGCCATCCCCTCTGGGGGGTGATTTCTCGCTTTCTGACTCTCTGTCTCTCTCTGTCTGTCTGGCGAGTGCATGCGCCCTATAGCAAAAACCTCTAAAAAAAAAAAAAAGAAGAAAAAAAAAAAAGAAGAAGAAGAAAAAGTATTCTGGGCTTTAGAGCCTTGTCCTATTCCTCTCCTTTTTCTACCTTTATCTTTCCTTGTCTCTGTAGGCCTCGTCACGTCTGTCTTCCCCGTGTCCACCTGACCTCTCTCTTAGCTGGGCCACCCACGTATGGACTTGCACATGATGAACTGTGAACTTCTAGCCACATGTAGTGCTCTTGGGTACTTGGAGGGAGACATTTACCACAAGGAACCGGATTGCTTGGGTGAGTACATTTTTGAGGAAACAGGTAAAAATTTTGCTTAACTAAGGTCTGTTGAATTTCTCAAACCCTGGGTATGCAGAGCACATGTGTCTGGGTGGAGCTTCTTGCGTGTACATGTTTTATTCTGTTTCTGAAGAGAGTGTGAAGGATCTGATCCGCTACTTGAGGCATGAGGATGAGACACGAGATGTGCGGCAGCAGCTGGGGGCAGCACAGATCCTGCAAAGTGACCTTCTCCCCATCCTTACCCAGCACCGCCAGGACAAGCCTCTGTTTGATGCTGTTATCAGGTTGGTTCCCCAACTTTGTGAACTTTTGTCGTGTGTGAGCCATTGGATTTGAGCTGATAGGTTTTGGTGTTTGTGCCTGCCGAGAAAATTTGACAACTGACTTTCCCCCTCTCTTTCTTGTCTCCCCAGGCTAATGGTGAACTTGACACAACCAGCATTGCTCTGTTTTGGCAGTGTACCCAAGGAGCCCAGCTTCCGGCACCATTTTCTGCAGGTTCTAACTTACCTGCAGGCTTACAAAGAGGTGAGGTTTTCCTTAAGAGTCCCTTGGGCAGTGGGGAATGAGTGAACAGACTGCTTGATCTATTTTCCTATTTCGCAGGCCTTTGCCAGTGAGAAGGCTTTTGGAGTCCTCAGCGAGACCCTGTATGAGCTGCTGCAGCTGGTGAGTGAGTCTTCACCTTATCAACTTGCACTGGATAGTCAAGGCTTCGTGCTTACTCTGGGCAGAGGAGGAGTCCCTGAGTTTGGAGATAGAATCCCAGCCTGTGGGATGTGCTAGTCCAGTACACTCTCTGGCTGCTTCAGGGCTCTCTGAAGACCTTTTTAAGAGAGAGATTTTTGCTATAGGGTGTGTGCCCTCACCGGAGAGACAGACAGAGAGACAGAAAACGAGAAATCACCCCCCTGCAGGGGTGACCACACCGCAATCCTGTCTCCTCCGTTCTCTTGGGATCTTAAGCACATATGCACATACACCCAGCATGAATTTGAAGCTACCAGGTCCGGGACTCAAACTGCAGTTGGGCATGTGGAAGCCCAGTGACATAACCAGTATGCCATCTGCTGGTCCCAACCTTTTCTTTCTTTCTTTTTTAATCCTTACTCTCTTCTGTGTGTTGGTCTGCCAGCCAACGTACATGCATTCAGTCTTCCCGAGGGAGTTTTTGTCTTTAACTCTCCTTCTCTGACTAGGGCTGGGAGGATCGGCAGGAGGAGGACAACCTGCTGATCGAGCGGATCCTGCTGCTGGTTAGAAATGTGCTCCATGTTCCAGCTGACCTCGATCAGGAGAAGGTAAGGGATTTGGGTAGTCGAGTTCTTTGCATGGTAAGGTCACACTGTCCTTTCTAGGGTTTTTTTTTTTTTGTACTTTGACAAGTCCAGGGGAAGAACCTTGGTTGAGGAATGAGTTAGAGAACGTCAGGGCAGGGCCGAGGGACTGAGTGACCACCCTTTCTCCTCTTGCCACTTTGCTCAGAGGATTGATGATGATGCCAGTGTCCACGACCAGCTTCTCTGGGCGGTTCACCTCAGTGGCCTGGACGACCTGCTTCTCTTCCTTGCCAGCTCACCTGCT
>NW_006203821.1:1137612-1170853 GCF_000334495.1 Tupaia belangeri chinensis | reverse complement strand
AACAGCAGTGGAGCCTACATGTGCTAGAGATCGTCTCCCTTATGTTCCGTGACCAGGTAAGACCCCGGCTTGTTGCCTCAGGCTTCTCCATTCTTGCGTTCTTTTGCTGTGAGACCAGAATTGCTCTTCTAATCACCTGGGCAAGGCTTGTGACAGAGTAGCCATGTCTTGATTCTGGGGTCCCGATGGCAGCCCTGTTTCATTCACTTTCTATCCCTAATAAGTGTAAACTCAAGATAAGAGATTGTTATCCTTTTGATCCTTCTCTTGTTCCAAATCTAGAACCCTGAGCAGCTGGCAGGAGTAGGGCAGGGACACCTAACTCAGGAGCGGAGTGCAGATGTGGCAGAACTGGAAGTGTTACGTCAGCGAGAAATGGCGGAAAAGAAGACTCGAGCCCTCCAGCGAGGCAACAGGTGAGGGGCAGACTGCTGCTCTGCCTGTGTCCCTGGTCCTGCACTACGGAATGCTGGGGACAGATTATAAGACAGTGGTGACTGGATAACATTTCATCATTTTAACTCACTCTGGCATGCTGATGAAAGAGAATGGAAACCCAGAAATTCCTCTCAAAGTAATTGAAGTCATCACCTCCGAAAGATTTCTGTAGGACTGACCCTGTAGCACAGTGGAAATTAGAGTACCTCAGGAGCCAGATCCCTTCTGGTCAACCACAGTCCAAGTCCTGGCTCTAGCAGCTTAAAATATATACCAGGAAGGTGTGCATATGTGCCTAGAATCCTGATGAGATGGAAAGATGGGAGAAAAACTGATTGTGATACGATTATGCCCCCATTAGGGGATGCTTTCTCTCCTCTCTCTGGCAAACACATGCACCCTCTATTAATTAAAGAAAGAAATGAAAAAGAAAGGAAAAGAAATCTGTACTCCTTTGTTTATTGCAGCACTAGCCACAATAAAACATCAACCTAAATGCCCATTGATGGATGAATGGATTAATAAAAAATACATATATATGAACAATTGAATGTTACTCAGCCTTAGGAAATAAACAGATCCTGCCATTTGCAGGAGAACATGCTAGTAAGTAAAATAAGCCAGATGGAGAAAGAAAAATGCACAAACTCAGATGAGGAATATTAAAAGAGAGAATGGGGCCAGCAGATGGCGTGGTGGTTAAGGTGCTGGACTCCCACGTGGCCGACCATGGTTTAAGGTCCACATCCAATGTCTTGCTTTCTCACTCTTCGTCTCTCTCACTCTGCCTCTCTCTGGTCAAACTGAAGAATAATAAATAAAATTAATTTAATTATTTTTTTAAAAAAGAGAGAGAGAATACGGGACCAGCAGTTGGTGTAATGGCTATGTCTCTGGACTCCCATGTAGTCAACTGTGGTTCAAGTCCCAGACCTGGTGGCTTAAACTCATGCTGGGCATGTGTACGTGCATGCCTAAGATCCCGAGAAAAAGAATGGAGGAGAAGGTATTGTGGCGTGGCTATCCCCCGTGCATGGTGATTTCTCTCTTTCTGTCTCTCTGTCTCTGTCTTTTTGGCAAGCACATGCGCCTTATAGGGGGAAAAAAAAAAAAACTCCAAGAAAAAAAAGAGAGAGAGAGAGACTGCAGAGCCAGCAGGTGGTACCGGACTCCAACATGGCTGATCATGGTTCAAGTCCCGGACCTGGGAGCAAATTCATGCTGGGCGCTTGTGTGTATGTGTGTCCCCAGAATCCCAGGAACAGAATGGAGGCGAAGGGATTGCAGCATGGTCATTCCCCCAGGCCGTGCTTTCTCACTTAACCTCTCCCTGTGTCTCTTTTCTTTCTGGTGAAGCACATGTGCCCTATGGTAAAAACCTTGGGGGGGGTGCTCAACTACATGCAGCTAAGGAAGAAACAGTGGTTATCACAGAGGGGAGTGGAGGAGAAATGGGGAGATGCAGGTTTAAGAATATAAAATATGAGGGCTCTTCAGAAAGCTAATGGCAAATACTTGATATGAGAAAATTATGGATTTCAATGTTTTGTTTTGTTTTGTTTGGAGAGGTTTTTGCTGTAGAGTGTGTGTGCTCACCAGAAAGACAAAGAGAGACAGAAAGCAAGAAATCACCCCCCAGGGAGGATGGCCATGTCACAACCCCTTCTCCTCCATTATCCTCTCAGGATCTTGGGCACACACACACACATGCCTGGCGTGAGTTTAAACCACCGGGTCCGGGACTCAAACCGCGGTCAGCTACGTGGGAGTCCAGCAACATAGCCATTACGCCAACTGCTGGTCCTAGATTTCAAATTTTTTTTACACCAAAACCTCATACTTTATTTTTCTAGGAACTTTTTGAAATACCTTCCTAGCAGTTATGTAGGATGAATGAGTCCAGAAGTCTAGTGTACAACATGTGGACTAAACTTAATAAAATTGTATTGCATTAGAGATTTTTGTTAAACAAATATATTTTATTTGCTCTCGTCACACACACAAAAAAACTGTGAAATGATAGATATGCTGCTCCACCATTGTAACCATTAAACTGTGTGTCTGCATATACATATATCCCGTAACATCATGCTATAAACTTCAAATAAATAAAAATAATTTTATTTTAAAAAAAGAAAGAAAATAAGGATAGAGCTTCCAGAAATCGAGGAATCACTTGGGCCTTTTTTTTTTTTATTGCAGGCATTCTCGATTTGGGGGCTCCTACATTGTCCAAGGGTTGAAATCCATTGGGGAGAGAGACCTCATCTTTCACAAAGGTCTTCACAATGTGAGTACTCTTCACATCTGGATGGGGACATTGTGGAGTTGTAGGGCCTAAGAAGGTAATCATCCCTGGTTAACATGTTTATGTTCTTTGACTTAGAAAGTTGGTGACAGGCCGGCAGGTGGCATGGTGGTTATGGGCGCTGGACTCCCACTTGGCTGACTATTGTTCAAGTCTTGTACCTTGTGGCTCGCTTTCTCATTCCTCACACACACATGCTTTATCCCTCTCTGGTCAAATTTAAATAAATAAAATAATTCTTTTAAAAAGAAAGAAAGAAAGTTGGCGACTGTTGTCCAGCTGCAGTGGCACAGTGATAAAGCAATGTTCTCCAATGCTGAAGGCCATATGGGAAGGTCCCAGTTTGAATCCCAAGGTCTCCCTGTGTTTGCTGGGTGTGCACACTTACCAGTGATCCTGGCTGGCAGAGGCGAGGTTGGATCACAATGTGAAGCTCTGTTTGGGGGTGATGTGTGTGTCTCTCTGCCTCCCTCTCTCATCAAAGAAATAAATAATTTTAAGTTTAAAAAAGAATTGGATGGGGGCCAGCAGGTGGTATGTTGGTTAAGGATGCTGGATTCCCATGTGGTTAGCCGTGGTTCAAGTCCCGGACCTGGTGTCTTGGTTTCTTACTTTCCCTCTCTTTCTCTCACTCTGCCCCTCTCTGGTCAAATTAAAATAAATAAATAAAATAGAGTTCAATAAAATAATTTTAAAACAACAACAACATTGGATGTTGGGGCCAGCAAGTGAGGTAATGATTAAGATGCCGGACTCCGACACGGCTGACCGCGGTTCCAGACCCAGACCTGGCAGCTTGAAAATCACTCCAGGCACATGTGTGCCCAAAATCCCAGAAGGAGAAGGGATTGCGTTGAGGCACTTCTCCCTGGGGAGTTGGGGAGTGATTTCTAATCCCCAGTTCACACCTCCCAGCTCCGAAACTACAGCTCAGATTTGGGAAAGCAGCCGCGGAGGCTGCCTAAACGTCGCCGGGCTGCCCAGGAGTTGTCCGTCCAGCGTCGTTCTGCCCTCAACGTGAGGCTCTTCCTCAGAGACTTTTGCTCCGAGTTCCTGGAAAACTGTTATAACCGCCTCATGGGCTCGGTGAAGGTGAGAGCCCAGGAAAGATAGGTGGAGATGATGAGGGGTGGAATAGAGAGATGATGGGGCCCATGGAGGTTAAGAAGGGCAACCTGAGGATGGGCTTGTGGGAAGCTGACCTTGGAGTGTGGACTAGTAGATGGGAGGGCTTAGGGTGCCCCAAGACATGGTAAAGATAACAGGGAGAATGGGTTATTGGCATGATAAGAAAAGGCTCCAGAGAGATTGAGAGGAAGGGAAAGGGAATGTGGAGATAACTGGCGAAAATAAGAGGAAGTTGAATATTGTAGACCTTGAGTATTATTACAGTGGTGCCCAGGGTCCACTTCAGTTTTTTAAGTTACAAGCTGTGAGGTCATGGCAGTTTTTGTTTTTTGGACGGTAGGATCACCTGCTTCGGGAAAAAGCTCAGCAGCATGATGAGACCTACTATATGTGGGCCTTGGCTTTCTTCATGGCTTTCAATCGAGCTGCCTCCTTCCGGCCGGGCCTGGTTTCTGAGACCCTCAGTGTTCGTGCCTTCCACTTCATTGAGCAGAACCTCACCAACTACTATGAGATGATGCTGACTGACCGCAAGGAAGCTGCCTCCTGGGCTCGCCGGTGAGTGGAGTGATTACTGGGGCCAGGGCGGGCACCGTGCCCAGGCTGGGAAGCTGAATACCTGAATTCTGGGCGGGTCTTCTTCCCTGGTTCAGGGTTGAGGTGGAGAGTAAGGACTGGCTGAGTCATTCTGCTTTGGGTGGCACCTTTGGGGAATGGGAGGGTTGTAGTTTCCATGGCCTATTGCCCTAAGTTGTCTTCCCTCTACTCACAGGATGCATCTGGCTCTCAAGGCCTATCAGGAGCTGCTGGCCACAGTGAATGAGATGGACATGTCCCCCGATGAGGCTGTGAGGGAGAGCAGCCACATCATCAAGAGTGAGGCCTGACCTGATCCCTGATTCCAGCCTTTCCTCGTCTCTTGACCAGAATCTCAGCCTTCCCAGTCCCAACTTTACCCATCTCCCCTTTCCCAAGCTTTCCAAACCAGTCCTTTCATTGCTTTCTCTTCCCCATTTCTAGACAACATTTTCTATGTGATGGAGTACCGAGAACTATTCCTGGCACTCTTTCGCAAGTTTGATGAGAGATGCCAACCCCGCTCATTCCTTCGTGACCTGGTGGAAACCACTCACCTCTTCCTTAAGATGTTGGAGCGGTTCTGCCGGAACCGTGGGAACCTAGTGGTGCAGGTACTGGGCAGCCCCATGATATAGAAAGAGATTCAGGAGCGGGGAAGAACTGGGGACCTTCTCTCATTTTCTGCAGCTTAAGCTTTCAGTTGGAATTACTCTGAACTAAGAAGGTTTGTTGGTGTTTCCATAGTTTCTTTCTCCTATCAGCTTACTCCTTGATCTACCATAAATATCTTAACTCATTCAGGAAAAATTGATCAAAACACTGCTAAATACATAATTCATAATTTTAGGATTCACCAATTATGCTGTAATCTTTCCTGGTTGTACTCAGCAGCCTTGTGGTGACATGGAAAGAGCCTTAATTGAGGGGCTTAGCTGCTGTGGTATAGCTGTGGCACAGTGCCCTGTGAAACGAGACCACATGGTCAGCCATGGGTTTGCATCTCCAGTATGATCCGAAAACTTGCCAGCCACAAATGTTAGAAAGACCTGTGAGGGCCAAGAGGTGGTGTAGTGGTTAATGCCCTGGACTCCCACACGCCAACTATGGTTGAAGTCCTGGACCTGGTGACTTGAAAAATCACACTAGGTGCATATATGTGCATGCCCAAAATTCTGAGAGGAGAATGGAGGACAAGGGATTGTGGCATGGCCATCCTCCCGGGGGGTGATTTCTCATGCTCTCTCTCACTGTCTCTCTCTTTCTCTTCAGTGAGCACCCTATCACAAAAACCTAAAAAGAAAAAAGAAAGACCCTGTGGAAGGTGCCTTCTCTGTCTTTTGCATGCGTGCACTCTTTGTCATTAAAAAAATGAAAGGCGGTCCAGGATCTAGTCCTGTACTAGTTACAGTTAGAATAAACTCAAACTCATGTCAGTCTTTAGATCCCTAAAGTTGGGATTATAATGTCTGTCTGTAAGCCCGAAATGGAATAATAAATGAAAAGCCTAGGACAAGAAAACCCCCAGGAATCTGTAACCTCGAAATACAGGGAGTCTGGTTGGTACAAACAAGCTTTGACCCAGAACCGTCCTATAATTCTAGTGGCTGCAACTTAAAAATCTGTTAGAAGTGGACTTGAGGGACTAGCAGTTGGCGTAACAGCTATGTCGCTGGACTCCCATGTAGTGAACCGCAGTTTGCGTCCCGGACCCAGTGGCTTAAACTCACGTCAGGTGCATGTGCGTGAGTGCCCAAGATCCCGAGAGGAGAATGGAGGAGAAGGGATTGTGGGGTGGCCATCCCCCTGGGGATAATTTCTTGCTTTCTGTCTCTCTCTGTCTTTCTGGCGTGTGCACACGCCCTGTCACAAACACAAAAAAAAAAAACCTCCAAAAAAAAAAAAAAGAGGTGTATTTGAAAGGAGTAGAAGTATGAATGAGACTTTGCTAAAGAGTTACCTTTACGGGACCAGTAGTTAGTGTAATGACTGTATCACTGGACTCCCATGTAGTCGACTGCAATTCGAGACTCAGACCCAGTGGCTTAAACTCACGCCAGGTGTGTGTGCGTGCGTGCCCAAGATCCTGAGAGGAGAATGGAGAAGGGTTTGTGGCGTGGCCAATCCCCCAGGGAGGGGATTTCTCACTTTCTGTCTCTCTGTCTTTCTGGTGAGCACATGTGCCCTATAGCAGAAACCTCTCCCCAAAAAGAAAGAGTTACCTTTACATTCAGGACTGTATGGTATGTCAGTGATAACAGGTGCTAGGAGGTCCCGAGCAAGACTGTGTGTCAGACACTACTGAGATTTTCATGCGATTTCACCAAAGTACTAGAACATTTGCACATAGCAGTTAAGCAACTTGTCCAACGTCTTGTCCGTGAATCTAACGTCAATACTCAAAAGTGAGATCTGCTGGTCTCTGTAGCTCACGCGCCTCACCTTTGGTATGTGTGTTTTGTTTGTTTGGATTTTTGCCATAGGACGCAGGCAACAGAGAGGGAAAGTGAGGAATCACCCTTAGGTGGGGTAGGGGGGTGTTGGGCACACCACAGTCCCTTCTCTATTCTCAGGATTTGGGGCCTTCAGGCATGTGCTTCTAGTGTGATTTTTCAAGTTGCTGGGTCCGGGCCTTGAACCACAGTTGGCCATGTAAGAGTCCAGTGCCTTAACCACAGTGCCACTGACTGGCCCTTTGTGTGTTTGACTATAAGTTCCTTGAGTAGAGTATGAACCTCAAGGGCCCCCAGTTTATCCTATTTGACTTTTGTTTACTCACATCAAAGACTAGTTCATAGCCATGACTTGGGACTGAGGGTGGGGAGCAGGTTTTAGGTATTACCTCATTCTCTTGCTTTTCTAGAAAGAAAAAAATTAGAGGGCTTATTTACATAACACTTTGCATTATTTTTCTTTTCAGAGAGAGATTTTTGCTGTAAGGCACATGTGCTTACTGGAGAGACAGAGAAAGTAAGAAATCACCCCCTAGAGGGTATGGCCACACTACAGTCCCTTCTCCTCCATTCTCCTCTCAGGATTTTGGGTATACACGCACACATGCCTGGCTGAGTCTTGGACCACTGGATCTGGGACTCAAACCATGGTTGGCCATGTGGAAATCCAGCACCTTAACCACTATGCCACCCTCTGGCCTCAACTCCTTGCATTTTATAAAACCTTTTCATTTATCTTATTTGACTTTTGTAGCATGTGTTCATTCTTTAGACTTCCTTCCCACTGACATACTGCTGTGTTTGGCAAACCTGTGACCCCAGGAAATAGGTCAGCTGAGTTCTGCAATGGCATGTTATGTTCACCCACATTGTAGCTCTTGTGCACACTGTAGCGTAATTACATCTTTGCTCATCTGTCTCCCCAACTAGAGTATAAGCTCAAGAGCGAATAGCAGCTCTATGTATGCTCAATATATATGTCCTGCTTCCCATTGCCTATGAGTAGCACATATGGGCATTCTGTGAATGTGCAGTTCATTACTTGTGAAATTGAAAAGACAGTGAAGGACCAGCAGATGGCATAATGGTTACTTCACTGGACTCCTACATAGTCAATCACGGTTTGAGTCCTGCACCCAGTGGCTTCAAACTCACACTGGGCACACGTGCCCAAAAGCCCAAGAGGAGAATGGAGGAGAAGGGATTGTGGCATGGCCATACTCCCCCAGGGAGTGGTTTCTTGCTTTCTCTTTGTCTTTCTGTCTCTCCCTATGTCTCCGTGAGTATACACACCCTATAGCAAAAACATCTCTCTTAAAAAGAAAGAAAAAGAAAAAGCATTACTAGGAAAAGACCTTCTTTGGCCTCCTGTGATTCTAATGCAGTTCTTTCCCCACAGAACAAACGAAAGAAGAGAAAGAAGAAGAAGGTTTTAGACCAGACTGTTGGTTCTGGCAACACCCCACGTAGCCCAGAGGAGCTAGAGGCTGTGTGGCCAGCTCTGGCTGAACAACTACAGCGCTGTGCCCAGGTAGGTGGTTGCTGAGGCCTTAACTTTCTTGAGGAAGGTGCTTGGGGTAGATAATCTTGGCTTTCCTCCCCTCCACTCCCATAGCTTTATCCATCTCTAGGATCCTGAGCTCAGTGCAGACTCCATGGTTCCCTTTGATGCGGCCTCAGAGGTGCCAGTGGAAGAGCAGCGGACAGAAGCCATGGTGCGAATCCAAGACTGTCTCCTGGCTGGCCAGGCCCCACAGGCCCTGACCCTTTTGAGGTCTGCCCGGTAAGAGCCCTTCCAGCCACCTTTCTGGGCTTAGGGGGCAGTGTAAGGCCTTCACTGTGCTACAGGGTTCTCTGTCGTCAGAAGAGAGAAGTCCCGTGTGGCGGCTCACACCTATAGTTCCAGCTATTCCAGAGGCAGATGTGAAGGCAGGAAGATCACAGTATATTGAGACCCTGGCTTATAAAAGAAGTCAACCATGGGGGAGCAGCGAATGGCATAACAGTTACATCTCTGGACTCCCACACAGTCGACCACAGTTCAAGTCCTGAACTCAGTGGCTTAAACTCACACTGGCCATGTGTGCCCAAAATCCCGAGAGGAGAATGGAGAAGGGATTGTAACGTGGCCATCCCCCAGGGGGTGATTTCTTGCTTTCCGTCTCTCTGTCTTTCTCTCTATCTCTGGCAAATGTGTGTGCCCTATAGCAAAAATCCCACCCCCCCCAAATAAAAGAAGTCAGCCATGGTGATGCAGTGGTAACAATGCTGTGTGATGCTGAAGCCACATGGGAAGACCCCAGGTTTATGTCCAGAGGTCTTTGTACACGCCACGGGGTTGTGCACACACTCACACATCTATCCACGATCCCGGCAGGTCGAGATGGGGTCGATCATGGTGTGATGAGTATTGGCGGTTCCTGTCTCTCTCTCTCATGGATGAATCATTAAAAAATAAATTCCACATATTGAGACCCTGTTTTTTAAAAAAAGAGAGGGGGCTGGTCCTGTGGTATAGTGATTAAGCACTATACATAGAATGCTGGCTCTTACGTGGCCAACCGAATCCCAGCCCCAGTGACTTGAAAAACACTTTGGGCACGTGTATATGCGTGCCCCGAATCCTGTGAGATGAAGAAAGGGGAGAAAGGAAGTTGCAGTGTGATCACACTTCATTGGGGGTGCTTCCTCTTTGTCTCTCTGGAGAGCCCAAGTACTCTCTGGACAAATATAAATAAATAAAGTTAAATAAAATAATTCTTTAAAAAATAAAGAATCTTATTATTATTTTTTAATGTGCTTTCACCAGAGAGAGAAGGAGAGAGAGAAAGCAAGCCACCAGTCCAGGACTTAAACTTCAGTTGGCCATGTGGGATTCCAGCACCTGAACCACCACACCAACTGCTGACCCTAATATATATATTTTTTAATTCCAGATGGTACATGGTATGCACTTACAGGTGGGGAGGAGCAAGGGAGAAAGCACCTCCCCAGTGGGATGTGGTCACACTGCAATCCTTTCTCCTCCATTTCTCCATCCTATCGGGATTTGGGGCACACACGAACATGTGCCTTGTAGCTTTTTCAATCCACCAGAGCCAGGAATCAAACCAAGATTAGCCATGAAGGATTTGGCACCTTTGGGACCAGCAGTTGGCGTAATGGCTATGTTGCTGGAGTCCCATGTATTCGACTGTGGTTCAAGTCCCAGACCTGGTGGCCTAAACTCACTCTGGGCGCATGTGTGTGTGTGCTCCCAAGATCCCAAGAGGAGAATAGGGGAGAAGGGATTGCGGCGTGGCCATCCCCTCTGGGGGGTGATTTCTTGCTTTCTGTCCTTCTGTCTCTCTGTCTTTCTGGCGAGTGCACGCACCCTATAGCAAAAACCTCTCCACAAAAAAAAGGATTTGGCATCCTTAAAAAGTAGGCAGTGGTGTGGGCACTCTTATATGGTTTTTATCGCACTATGGCTTAAGACAAAAATTTTCTCCAATAAAATTTATTTTCTCTCTCAAGTAATAGTTTGAATTCATTTTCTTTTTTAATTAATTTTTTTAGAGATTTTTTTCTTTAGGGTACATGAGCTTGCCATAGAGAGACAGAGACTGTGAAAGACAAAGTGAGAAATCACCTCTCAAAGGGAATGGCCACACCACAACTCCTTCCCCTCCATTCTCTGCTCGAGATCTTGGGCTTGTACCACATGTTCCCAGCGTGAGTTTCAGGCTACCAGTTCCAGAATTCAAACTGCAGTTGGCCATCTGGGAGTCCAGCAATGTAACTGCTACGCCATCTGCTGGTCCATGCATTCTTTTTCTGACTGACAAATTAAACAAGTCTGAATTTCTTCTCCTACTTCAATTTAATTTGGATTTCCTCTGGTTAAAGCCTTTTTGCTGTCTGTGCTTCAGGGAAGTGTGGCCAGAAGGAGATGTGTTTGGCTCTGAAGACATTTCCTCGGGGGAGGAACTCCAGTTGCTGAAACAAATCCTCTCTGCTCCACTTCCCCGTGAGTCTCCATTTCTTCATAGTCCTCTCCTTCCAGCTCTTCTCCAGCACCAGCCCAAGAGAAACCTAATTATCTTACTCTTCCTATAGGACAACAGGGGCAAGAAGAACAAGGGGCAGAGGAGGAAGAGGAAGAAGAAGAGGAAGAGGAGTTGCAAGTAGTCCAGGTGTCGGAGAAAGAATTTAACTTTCTGGACTACCTGAAACGGTGCGGGTCAAAAGGACTGATTAGGTCTCAGAGTGGCGATTGTGCAGCAATGAGGACAAGCAGGATCTACCTTCCTTCCTGACAGAGTGCACATGTACTTACCAGAAAGAGAGGGAGAGGGAGAAAGCACCCTCCCCCTAGTGGGGTGTGATCACGCCACAATCCCTTCTCTTCCATTTCTCCATTCAGTCTGGATTTGGGGCTCACATGCATATGTGCCCACTGTGTTTTACAAGCCACTAGGGCTGGGATTTGAACCATTTGGTTGTCCTTATGGGATCCAGCTCCTCCAACCCACCATGCCAAGGTGCCCCCCCCCTTTTTTTTTTGAAAGGTTTTTTTTTTGCTATAGGGTGATGGCCACGCCACAGTCCCTTCTCTATTCTCCTCTCGGGATCTTGGGCACGCACACACACGCGCCCAGCGTGAGTTTTAAACCACCGGGTCCGGGACTCAAACTGCGTTTGACTATGTGGGAGTCCAGCAACATAGCCATTATGCTAACTGCTGGTCCCTGGCCCCCATTTTTTAAATTTCAATGTTATTTATTTTGTACTTTCTTATTTACATTTAGCTATACATCTTGTAGACACAAACGCACACACGCTCAGCATGAGTTTCAAGCTACTGGGTCCAGACTCGAACTGTAGTTAGGGTCCAGTGATGTAACCACTGCGCCATCTGCTGGCCCTACATTGAAATCTTTAGTCCATTTAGGGTTGATTTTTGTTAAAAGCGAGAGATAGGGGTCTAGTTTCATTTTTCTGCAACTGAATATCCAGTTTTCCTTACACCATTTATTGAAAAGACTTTCTTTTCTTCACTAGACTGTCTTGTGTCCTTTGTCAAAAATTAGTTGGCTGGGGCCAGCAAGTGGTATGGTGGTTAAGGTGCTGGTCACCCAGGTGTCCATCCACAGTTCAAGTCCTGGACCTGGGGGCTTGAAAATCACACTGGGTGCATGTACATGCATGCTGAAAATCCCAACAAATTTTATTACTTTTTTTTTTTCTATTTCTATGAAGAAAGACACTGGTAATTTGATAGGGATTGCACTGAGTTTGTAAATTAATCTGGGTAGTTTAATAGTCTTTCTGTTTTTATTTATTTATTTATTTATTTGGAGAGGTTTTTGCTACAGGGCACATGTGCTCACCAGAAAGACAGAAAGCAAGAAGTCACTCCCCATGGGGGATGGCCATGTTGTTGCAATCCCTTCTCTTCCATTCTCCTCTTGGGATCTTGGACGCACACACACATGTGCCCGACGTGAGTTTAAGCCACCAGGTCTGGGACTCGAACCACAGTCGACTACATGGGAGTCCAGCGACATAGCCATTACACCAACTGCTGGTCCCAACGGTGTCTATCTTAGACTGACATCTTCTCCCTCCCTGTTTTGGTGCAGCTTTGCATGCTCAACTGTTGTTCGAGCTTATGTGCTACTGCTGCGGAGCTACCAACAGAATAGTGCCCACACCAATCACTGTGTTGTCAAGATGCTGCACCGAGTGGCCCATGACCTCAAAATGGAAGCCTTACTTTTCCAGCTCTCAATCTTCTGCCTCTTCAACCGTCTACTTAGTGACCCTGCTGCTGGAGCCTACAAAGTGAGGGAATACTAAGGAATGGGTATGGAAGGGTGTGGATCATCTTCAGGAGATAAAGAATGCTGAGAGGTCTCAAGGGCTGAGAGATGAGATGTGAGGAAGTAGTCATACAGGTTGAGGGACCTGCATGGGGAAGGGTAGAAGAGAGTTTGAGCTGAGGGGGTTGGAGCTAGGGATAGCATAGAGAAAATGCCTACCAGGCCAGGTTTATATATACACTTGGGCTACAGACCTCATAACAGCCCCCTCTTTTTGTAGGAACTAGTGACTTTTGCCAAATACATCCTGGGCAAGTTCTTCGCATTGGCCGCAGTTAACCAAAAAGCCTTTGTGGAGCTGTTGTTCTGGAAGAACACAGCTGTGGTTCGAGAGATGACGGAGGGCTATGGCTCCTTGGATAGCGGGTAAGCTTGAGGATGGGGAGAGATGGCCAGTAGGGGAGAGTGGCACAGATCAGTGTCAGAACTGGAAGAGCTCGTAGGCCATTGAGCCTAATGTTTCTTTCCCATTCATAGGTGGGAACAGACCCAGAGGTGAAATGCTGTAACTAAGGTTATCTAAGGGAAGGACAGGGACTGGAGCCTGTCTCCTATCTAGTTTCCCTCTCCTTCGCCAGCCTCCATGGAGGCAGTCTCGGGTGGGAGCAAGATGGCCTTCCAGAGACAGTCTGTATGTGCCTACTTGCAGATGTGCTGGGAAACCAAAAAGAATCATAGAAATATTTGTTTTCTTTCCCTTTGTAGTTCACCTCCTATTCTTTCAAGCTTCCTCATTTTTCTCTTTATTCTCACAGTCTCCAGAGTATCAGGTTTCATAGATCTCTTCTGGAAAATCTCCTAGTTTGATCTTTGGGATAAGTAGAAGGAAAGTGAGAGGAAGGAAACCTACCTTGTGCCTCTGCCAGCTGGCTTCTTGGAGCTATCTGCCTCACCCTCCTTGTCCCTTCAAGAACTTATCAGAGAGGGATGTAGGGCCTGCAACCTATCTGTTCCCTTTCCCCTTTCCCCATTCAGGTCTTCTAGTCGCAGAGCCCCTGTGTGGAGCCCAGAGGAAGAGGCTCAGCTTCGGGAGCTGTATCTCGCCCATAAGGATGTGGAAGGTGTGAGGCCTTGAGACCTGAAGAGTTCATAAGAAGGGCAGCCTGAAGCCCAGGACTCCTCTTTACTGCCCTCTTCTCTACCTCAGGGCAGGATGTGCTGGAAGTCATCTTGGCACGCCTGAATACTGTTCCTCGAACACGCAAGCAGGTCATCCACCATCTGGTACGGCTGGGACTAGCTGACAGTGTCAAGGACTTCCAAAGGTAGAGCACAGGCACTGGAGGGACTAGGATGGGGGGAACCCTGTGTTCACTTCCTGGGCCTCTTCCACTGACACCTGACTAAACAGGAAAGGAACCCAGATTGTACTGTGGACAGAAGATCAGGAGCTGGAGCTGCAGCGGCTTTTTGAGGAGTTCCGGGACTCTGATGGTAGGTGAGGTGAAAGCCCACAGCACCTCTGAGGTGAGAACTGAGCTGTCCATTTCCTTCTCCTCTGCCTTGTCATCCCATCCCTTCTGCCCACCTGTAATGATTGTATCATTTGGAGGTGAATTGAACGAGCCCATTTCCAGAGACCTTTCATTTCCTTTACTAATCCCTTTCCCCAGTTGCAGTTTATCATATTCACACATTTCCTCTTTGTAGATGTCCTGGGTCATATCATGAAGAATATCACAGCCAAACGTTCACGGGCTCGGATAGTGGATAAACTGCTGGCTCTGGGGCTGGTAGCTGAGCGGCGAGAGCTATACAAGAAGCGGCGGAGGAAGTTGGCACCCCCAAGCGTGGTAACGGTCTCACTCTGGTTCTGACAGCGTGGGCCCACTACTCCCCCTAAAATGATCCTTGCAGGTAGCCCACCTGATCCTTTCTGCTTGTGGCATTTCTGACATTCCTCCAGTGGGTGGCCAGGAATCAGAAGACTCCACTAAGTTCCTTAGATTGCCACCTTTTTTTTTTTTTTAGTTCTTAATTTTATTTGTTATTATTATTCAATTTGAGCAGAGAGAGGGAAAGTGAGAAAGCAAGCCACCAGGTCTGGGACTTGCACTGTGGTTGGCCATGTGGGAGTCCAGCACCTCAACCACCATGCCACCTGCTGGTCTTGGTTGCCTTATTTTTCATTTTCCTTCTTCCCATGAATTTTAGCCTGATGGAAAGGAGTCCTTGAAAGACCTTTTCCAGGAAGACTTTGAGGAAGAGGAAAACCTGCTACAGGAAGAGAGTGAAGAGGATGAAGAGAAAGAAGATTCAGAAGCAGAACTAGTCCAGGGTGGCTCAGTCCTTTCAACTGAAAGCCTTGGTCAAAGCCTGTGTGAGGAAGGTGAGGACTTTGGTTGAGAAAGAGGTCTCAGATGAAGGGTTAGGAGTTGAAGCCAAATATATGTTTCCTTTTTTTCCATAGGCTTTTCCGCCCCTCTTCTGTGGCTCCAGAATTGCCTGATTCGAGTAGCAAATGATCGGGAAGAGGATGGTGAGTGGACAGATGATGGTTCTAGGACGGGAGCACTGGAGGCAGCTAGAGACCTGATCTCTTTTCACATGTCCTTCGTGCGACTCTTGATCCTGTCCTAGGCTGCTCCCAGGCAGTTCCACTAGTGCCGCTGACAGAAGAAAATGAGGAAGCAATGGAAAATGAACAATTTCAGCGGCTGCTGCGTAAGCTAGGGGTTCGGCCTCCTGCCTCTGGGCAGGTAAGTACGCCACTTACAATGTCAGCCAAGGCATTGTGGTCCTGTTTCACAGTAAATCTCCTTCTTTTCATTCCAGTCACTATCTCTGTCCTTGCCATTCTTCCTGTCCTGTTCATTGTACTCTGTCTTCACTGTAGTGTCATCTCTGAGACTCATTGCAGACACCTGTTAGTCTTGTTCACTTCCTCTCTCCCACCTCCCCTCCTGAATCCATCTTCCACATTGCCAGGTTTTTCTTTCTAAAACGTCGGTGTCGTTACATTATTCCCCTGTCCAGAGCACTTGATGGCGATCCCCTCCATGCAGGAAAGAACTCACATCCTCTGAGTTGGCCTTGACCACCTTTTGCAGCCTGAGGGCCATACCATCCACACACCTGCTTTACAGCAGTCATCCCAGACTACTCTCCAATTTCAAACCGTAGGCTTTTCTTCTGTCTTCAAATGGTTGATCATGCCATTCCCTTTATCGAAAGCCTCTAACCACTCACACACCCTCGTACCCACTCATCTTTCTGAGGAACCTCTCCCAGCCTTCAAGAGTTAGCTCAATTATCACCTTCTCAGAAAAACAGCCCGTATCTCTTTATTTAAAAACTACCTTAATCACCACATCTGCTAGCTCCTTCTATCACTCTTTCAACCTCTGAAGCAAAGTCAGTACTTTGGCAGCTGGAATTTGTTTTTTCCCTTGGTCTATAGCCCTGATCCTGTGTCTTTTTGTTGTTGGTTTGTTTTGGTTTTTGCTGTAGGGAGCGTGCGTGCGCCAGAGAGAGAGAGAGAGAGAGAGGGAAAGTGAAAAATCACCCTCCAAGGGGTGATCCTTAATAAAAAAACATTATGTATTTAAATTTGACCAGAGAGGGACAGCGCAAATGAGTAAGAGAGACAGAAAATGAGAAAGCAGGCCACCAGGTTCAGGACTTGAACTGCGGTCAGCCATATGAGAGTGTTGAGAAAGAGGTCTCAGATGAAGGGTTAGGAGTTGAAGCCAAATATATGTTTCCTTTTTTTCCATAGGCTTTTCCGCCCCTCTTCTGTGGCTCCAGAATTGCCTGATTCGAGTAGCAAATGATCGGGAAGAGGATGGTGAGTGGACAGATGATGGTTCTAGGACGGGAGCACTGGAGGCAGCTAGAGACCTGATCTCTTTTCACATGTCCTTCGTGCGACTCTTGATCCTGTCCTAGGCTGCTCCCAGGCAGTTCCACTAGTGCCGCTGACAGAAGAAAATGAGGAAGCAATGGAAAATGAACAATTTCAGCGGCTGCTGCGTAAGCTAGGGGTTCGGCCTCCTGCCTCTGGGCAGGTAAGTACGCCACTTACAATGTCAGCCAAGGCATTGTGGTCCTGTTTCACAGTAAATCTCCTTCTTTTCATTCCAGTCACTATCTCTGTCCTTGCCATTCTTCCTGTCCTGTTCATTGTACTCTGTCTTCACTGTAGTGTCATCTCTGAGACTCATTGCAGACACCTGTTAGTCTTGTTCACTTCCTCTCTCCCACCTCCCCTCCTGAATCCATCTTCCACATTGCCAGGTTTTTCTTTCTAAAACGTCGGTGTCGTTACATTATTCCCCTGTCCAGAGCACTTGATGGCGATCCCCTCCATGCAGGAAAGAACTCACATCCTCTGAGTTGGCCTTGACCACCTTTTGCAGCCTGAGGGCCATACCATCCACACACCTGCTTTACAGCAGTCATCCCAGACTACTCTCCAATTTCAAACCGTAGGCTTTTCTTCTGTCTTCAAATGGTTGATCATGCCATTCCCTTTATCGAAAGCCTCTAACCACTCACACACCCTCGTACCCACTCATCTTTCTGAGGAACCTCTCCCAGCCTTCAAGAGTTAGCTCAATTATCACCTTCTCAGAAAAACAGCCCGTATCTCTTTATTTAAAAACTACCTTAATCACCACATCTGCTAGCTCCTTCTATCACTCTTTCAACCTCTGAAGCAAAGTCAGTACTTTGGCAGCTGGAATTTGTTTTTTCCCTTGGTCTATAGCCCTGATCCTGTGTCTTTTTGTTGTTGGTTTGTTTTGGTTTTTGCTGTAGGGAGCGTGCGTGCGCCAGAGAGAGAGAGAGAGAGAGAGGGAAAGTGAAAAATCACCCTCCAAGGGGTGATCCTTAATAAAAAAACATTATGTATTTAAATTTGACCAGAGAGGGACAGCGCAAATGAGTAAGAGAGACAGAAAATGAGAAAGCAGGCCACCAGGTTCAGGACTTGAACTGCGGTCAGCCATATGAGAGTCCAGTGCCCTTAACCACCACACCACCTGGTGTTCCCTTCCTGAATAGTTTTAAAACACATACATTCTTTCTCCCATTAGATTGTTAGTTCCGTGAGACCAAGAATTATACCTGATTCATCTTTAGGTCCCCGGGATCCATTCATTTATTCATTTAATGATTGTGTTTACTGGGAGCCTCCTAATATAGCAGGCACCGTGCTAGCCATTAAATATAAATAATAAGTAGCATTAACGATCCTTATGGATCTTTACCACTGAAGGATCATTTCATTTGTTGGTTTGGTTTGGTTTTTTTGTTGTTGTTTTATTTAGGATACATGCTGTCACCAGAGAGAGGGAATTGAGAGAGAAAATGAGAAATTACCACCCCCCTCAAGGGGAGGACCATACTGTAATGTCTTCTCCTTCGTTCTCTCTGGATTTTGTGCACAAATGCACATAAATATGGTGTGTTTCTCAAGCCATTGAATCTAGGACTCGAACCACAGAGTTGGCCTTGTGGGATCCAGCTGCCTTAACCTCCACACCAACTGGCTGACTCCTGAAGGGTCACATTTATTTAGTATCAAAATTTGGTGAGTTAGAAGTTATTCCTTTCCCTTTGCTGTCATTTGCAACTTCTTTGCCCTGTAGGAAACCTTCTGGCGAATTCCAGCCAAACTGAGTCCCACCCAGCTCCGGAGGATAGCAGCTTCTTTGAGTCAACCCGAGGAAAAGGAGGAAAAGCTACAGCCAGAGCTAGAACCTGAAGTCCCTGGAGAACAAGGCCCCGATGATGAGCACCGAGCACAAGCCCTGAGGGCCCTTTTGTTAGCCCGTAAAAAGAAGGCAGGCCTGGCGCCCTCAGAGGGTAGTAGTACAGTTGCTCATCTCTTGATTCTTACTGCGTGCCAGCCATCTTAGTCTAGAGGACTGATATGGTGTCTTGAGAATATGAGGGCTCAGTTCCCTAATTCTTTGCCCCTTATGGTCGTTTTAGAGGAAGAGACTGGTGGTGGGAAAGAACAGCTGAAGGCAGCACCCAAGAAGCGACAGCTGCTGGATAGCGACGATGAACAGGAGGAGGAGGGCAGAAGCAAAGGTGGAGAGCCTCACTGGGACCTGCTTTTTCTTCTGCTCTCTCTCTTTTTTTAGAGATTTGTTTTGCTATAGGGCACATGCACTCACTGGAGAGACAGAGAGACAGAAAGTGAGAAATCATCACCCCACGGGGATGGCCTTACTTCAGTCCTTTCTCCTCCATTCTCCTCTTGGGATTTTGGGCATGCACACACACATGTGCCAGGCATAAATGTCAAGCCACCGGGTCCAGGACTTGAGCCACGGTTGACCATGTGAGAGTCCAGTGCCTTAACCACCATGACACCTGCTGGCCCTGTCCCTCTTCTCTTTAATGCTGAAGACAAATCTCCTTAGCCATTAACATATTTAGATAACCTCTCTCTCTCACCTCTGTCATTCCCATAGCACCAGAATTGGGAGCACTGGGAATTCAAAAGAAGAAACGGTTTCAGATTGAGGATGAAGAAGATGGAGATGACTGAAGAGACCACAGCCCAGGGATAGAGAGAAACCTATTCTTACATGGTAAATTTAAGTCAGTTGGGAGTGTTATATGGGACCCAGAAACCTCTTACTGGACAGAAGCAGTAGAGATATGAGCTTTCCCACAGATTTGGGTCCAGGAATTTCTGGCCACAGTGTTGAACCTGCGGTCAGCCCCTGATTCCAGTTTTACCAGTATGCCCCCAGCAGTCTTCTGGAGAGTTGTTCCTCTCCTGGGGACCGTTTATTTTGGTTATTAAAGCTGCTTAGTAAATGAGAGAAGTGAGTAAAGTAGAGAACAAACCCTCTTATTGGTCTGCTCCTTTTGACCTCTGGAGGTGGGTTCCGGCACCAGATGGGGGCTTTATGATATGATGGGGTGGGGGGTTGCACCAGTTTTAGAAAGTACCAGTTGCCCGTCTTCATTTTATTTCCTATGGATTACCCCTCAGATACAAGATTAAACAGATTCCTGGAGCTAAGGTGGGGTCGGAAAATAACGCTGTCTAGTTGATGAGCATGTGTGGTATTGAATTAAACGTGTAAAATTGAAAGTTACTAACCTGTCTGATTTGTCAGTCTGTCTGAGTTCCCTAGCCCACCCTTTCTGTGTTCTTGGAAGAAAATAATTTTAATATTTCAGAGTTAGAGCTGGCTCCATGGCCTAGTGGGTAAGGCAACCAGATCCTGTCAACTGTGCAGTTCAAATCCCAGACCTAGTGGCTTGAGTAGCACACCAGACACTTGTGTATGCTTCCAAAATCTCAAGAAAGGGAGGAAATGAAAGAAAAGGGATTACAGTGTGAACACGCCCCGCGGGTTGTTTTCCCCTCTCCCTCTCTCTCTGTCTCTCTAGAAAACACATGCACCCTCTAGCAAAAAAAAAAAAAGAAATTAGTGTTGAAAGAGCCCATCAGCCTTTCCTTTCATCTGCTTTCCCTATAGAAGACAGAAAAAAATGCCCTCACCTCAAGATCTTTTGTCAAGGATACATTTGTAGTATCAAGAGTATGAAGCAATGGGGGCAGTAGGCGGCATGGTGATTGATGTGCTGGACTCCCACATGACTGACCATGGTTCAAGTCCTGCACCTAGCTTTCTCTCTCTTTGTGTCTGTCTCAGGTATGCACCCTGTAGCAAATTAAATAACAATAAAAATAATAAATTAAATCCTTATTTATAAAAAAAAAAAAGAGGAGTAAAAAAGCTGCTTTGGGGGCCAGCAGGTGACGTGGTGGTTAAGGCACTAGAATTCCCACATGGCCGACCACAGTATGAGTCTCATACCTGGTGGCTTGCTTCATCTCTCTCTGTCTTTCTCTGGCAAAACTCATGTGAAAAAATAATGATTTTTTTTTTTAAAGCTGCTTTGTACACACCTGAATTGTAGCTATTTGATTTCTCCTCATTCCAAGTCTCACTGTATCTCTTTCTTGGACCGGATTGGAAATGTGGGAACAAGAGGTAGATATTGTCAACAGCCACAAAAAATCACCTGTTACTGAGTTTCTTTTTTGGAGAGGTTTTTTTTTTCTTTTTTGCTATAGAGCGCATGCACTCACCAGAAAGAAAGACAGAAAATGAAAATGAGAAATCATCCCCCCAGGGGGGATGGCCACGCTGCAATCCCTTCTCCATTCTCTTGGGATCTTAGGCATGCACGCACATGCGCCCAGCATGAGTTTAAGCCACCGAGTCCAGAACTTGAACCACGGTGGGCTATATGTAAGTCCACGCATAGCCATTGCACCAGCTGCTGGGTCCAAATAATTCTTGTTTTTTAAAAAAAGAATTACTTTATTTTAACTTTATTTATTATTTTTTCCAGTTTGACCAGAGAGAGACAGAGAGAGAGAAAGTGAGAAACGAAGTCACCAGGTTGGGGACTTCAACCATAGCCATGTGGGAGTCTATTGCCTTTAAGCAGCACGCCACCTGCCTGCATATATATATATATTTTTTTTTTTTTAAGATGTCGGATCACGGGCGGCAGGTGGTGTGATTAAGGGCGCTGGACTCCCACATGGCCGACTGTGCTTCAAGTCCCAAACTTGAAAACATAATTTTTTTTTAAATTAAGGATCTCTAAATTTTATTTATTTATGTATTTAAATTTGACCAGAGAAGGACAGAGCAAGTGAGAGGGAGTGAGAGCAAGAAAGCAAGCTGGTAGGTCTAGGACTTAAACCATGATTAGCCATGTGGGAGTCCAGTACCTTTAACCAACATGCCACCTACTGGCCCTGACAAATAATTCTTTAAAAAAAAAAAAAAGATGCTGGATCCCACATTGCCAACTCTGCAGTTCGAGTCCTGGCCCCAGTGGTTTGAAAAACATGCTGGGTATGTGTGAATGTGTGCCCAAAATTCTGAGAGGAGAATAAAGGAGAAAGGATTTCAGGAAGCGGGGGTCAATTTCTGACTTTCTGTCTCTTTCTCTCTCCAGCAAGTACACACACCCTATAGCAAAAATCTAAAGAAAATTACATACCTTCCCCTATTTTTTGAACTAGCATTACCCCTATACCCAAGATGAAGCCCAATTCCTGGAGTTTTGTTTAGATTTGGAACTGTTCAACTGATTAAAACATGTTTTATTTATACTTTGCATTTGAATTACAAAAGTGAAACACAAAGTTTGTTCCGATTTGGCCATAGCGGCACAGCAGTAACACAACACTCCACAGTGCTGAAGCCATATGGGAAGGTCTCAGGTTTGCATCCTGAGATCTTCCTGTACATGCTGGGTGCACACAGCATGCCCATAATCCTGGCCGGCTGAGGCAGCGGTTGGACTGGAGCATAAAGAACCTGTAGGGGGTGGGTCTCTATCTCGTGGAAGAAATTTTAAAAAGTTTCTATTTGGTTTGACATTACTCTCTCGTTTCCCTAAACCACCACTCAATGTATTCTGTGTGTGTGTGTGTGTGTGTGTGTGTGTGTACACATGCTAGAGGAAATGTATTCTGTGTGTGCGCGTGTGTGTGTGTACGCATGCTAGAGGAAATGTATTCTCGTGTAGTGGGTGTACACATGCTAGAGGAAATGTATTCTGTGTGTGCGCGTGTGTGTGTGTACGCATGCTAGAGGAAATGTGCACATGCTAGAGGAAATGTGCATGCTAGAGGAAATGAGACAGAGCAAGAGGAAGAAGAGAAGGGACCCTCTGTGAGAAATGGGTGGGAACCAGCAGTTAGCGTAATGGCTGTCGCTGGACTCCCACGTAGTCGACTGTGGTTCAAGTCCTGGACCCGGTGGCTTAAAACTCACGCCAGGTGCGTGTGCGTGCGTGCCCAAGATCCTGAGAGGAGAATGGAGGAGAAGGGATTGCGGCGTGACCATCCCCCCTGGGGGGTGATTTCTCGCTTTCTGTCTCTCTGTCTCTGTCTGTCTGGTGAGCGCACGCGCCTTATAGCGAAAACCTCTCAAAAAAAAAGAAATGGGTATGCCGCAATCCCTTCTCTTTGATCTTTCCCTTCTTTCAGGGTTTTGGGTACACATGCGTGCACACACACAAACGCACACACACACACCTGGCATGATTTTCAAGCCACCAAGTCCAGGACTCAAATCAGGGTTGGCCAAGTGGGATCCAACTGCCTTATCCACCAGGCCATGGAGCTAGCCCAAATGTACTCTTTTCAGAAGAATAATGGTTAGGCTGGCCTTGTAGTACAGCAGTGTGGAGGTAGCTGGATCCTACATGGTTGACTGCAGTTCGAATCCTGGCTTGGTGGCTTAAAAAACATGCTGGGTGTATGTGCACATAGGATCCTGATGAGAATGAGGAATAGAGGAAAGGGGATAAATGGATTGACTTATCACTGAGAGACACTTTTTCTCTGGCCTGTGAAGGCACCGCTCTGGCATTAATAAAGAAGAGGGCCAGTTCTGTGGCCTGGTAGTTAAGGCAGCTGGATTAAAAAGGGGCCTTCTTGGGCCTAGCAGATGGTGTAATGGTTACATCACTGGATTCCCATGCAGCCAACCACAGTCTGAGTCCCAGACCTGGTGACTTAAAACTCATTCTGGGCGAATGTGCTTGTGCACCCAAAATCCCTGAAGGAGAAGGGATTGTGTCATGGCCATCTCCCCTGGGGAGTGACTTCATTTTCTGTCTCTCTGCCCCTGGCAAGCACATGCACCCTATAGCAAAATCTCTAAGAAAAATAAGTAAAAAAAATAAAGGGCCTACTTGGCAGTTCAAGTCCTGGACCTGGTGACTTGAAAAATACATCAGGCACATGTGCATGCTTGCCCAAAATCCCAGCAGGAGGGAGAGATGGAGAAGGGATTGTAGTATGACCCCCAATGGGGAGTGCTTTCTCCCTCTTCTCTGTCTCTCTGGCAAGCATACAAAACCCTCTGGCAAAATTAAAAAGAATGGTGTATGGACCAGAGATCAGCAACCTTTCTTCATATTCTTTATCCGCTCCAGAAGATACAGAGGACTTTTTCCTCAGTTTAGGGTAAAATCTTAGGACAAGGATATGGAGCAGGACTAAGGGTCAAAGAGAAAAGGTCGGTTTATCAGTATGGGGCAAAGGTGAGAAGGACAAAGTTTGGGCTGGAAAGAGATATATAAATATTTGAAGATTTTATATGCTTCACTCTTTTTGTGCACATCCAGAGGCCTCCCTGAGAATGCCAGCCACCTGCCTGCTCATGACCCAGGCTGGCTGAAGCTGGAGGTAGATTGTGCCATCAAGACCCTGAATGAAGTGAGGCTGAATCTGTTTCTATGACTCTCATTCATGGAAGAAATAAATGAATAAAATTCAAAAAAGTTATTTTTAAGAGGTAAGCATTCTTTTCTTAAGAAAAAAAAAAGCTTTATTCGTTTTAATTTGACCAGAGAGGGACAGAGTGAGAAAGAGAGGGAAAGTGAGAAAACAAGCTGCCACGTCCAGTACTCAAACCACCGTCAGCTATGTGGGAGTATAGTGCCCTTAATACACCACCTGCTGGCTCTCGTCTCTGGGAATTTAGGTCAGCTCTAATATGGTTTTATGGATTTAAAAAATTTTTAAAATATTTATTTAATTACATTCCTTTTTTTTTTTTTAATTTGGCCAGAGAGAGAGAGAAAGGGAAAACGAGAAAACAGGACGCCAGGTCCAGGACTCAGACCGCAGTTGACCATGTGGGAGTCCAGTGCCCTTAACCACCATGCCACCTGCCAGCCCCCAGAAGATTTTTTAAAAAGAAACTTCCAGTGTCTATGGGTGATGAAATATGTAATCTATCAAATGTTTCACAGCTGTTCTGAAATGCTTTATGAAGAAAATTATTGAGGGATTTGTCCAGATTACTTCAGATACTCAATGTCCCTTAAGTGAAAAATCCTCTTTTCTAGGCCTGTCTTCAATAATGAGACACAGCAGATCGTTAGCAACATTGAAGACCACTTAGGGTAAATAGATGGTCTTCATTTCATTCCTGTGCTTTTTTAAATTATTATTTTTTTACATTCAGTCACTGTGTATCATTACAGTATACCAAACGAATTTTCCCATCATGAATACTCTGTGTATTGGTTCAGTCAAAGATACTGCCATAAACATTATAATCAACAGATTTATTTCCGCCTTGGGTCTCTTAAATGTTCTGCTTTGTTCTTCCCCTTGATTCCTTCCCTCCAGCCCTCTCCCGTTTCCTGCCCTCCTCCTGCACTGTCTCCAGTATCACCAATGCTCTCCATGGCTTTACACCTCCCAGTTCCTGTCCTTAAACACACACTTGGCCCTTCTCCACTTGGTGCCAGCCCCTATTTCTTACCCTATTCCCCTCTTTCTTTTCTCGAGTCATCAAATATCGTGCATTTAATATGTACTAGACAAGAGGCATTTTAACCTTTTCTTATTCAATTCCCCTGTACTTTCTAAATCTCCAACTTTTAGATAGCTTGCTAGTATAACTTTTTTTTTTTTTTTTTTAATTTACTATAGGGCTCATGCATTTGCAGGGAGGTGGGGAGAGAAAGTGAGAAAGCACCCCCTGGGGATATGGCCACCTGCAATTCCTTCCCCATTCTCCTCTTGGAGCTTTGGGCATACACGTATACACACCCAGCATGCTTTTAGGCATACACGTATAAACGCCCAGCATGTTTTTCAAGCCACCAGGACCAGAAGTCAAACTGCACAGTCAGCGGTGTAGGACCCAGCACCTTAACTACCACACCACCTGCTGGCCTGCACTAATTTAATTTTTAAACAAACAAAAAAAAGAAATAAAATGAGAGAAACATAAATCTTGAATCCTTCCTGACTCTGAGTTTCCCTGGCTCCTGTCATGACCTCAGAGTAATGTAGAAGGGACATTTAGAAAAAAGTAAAACACAGGGTCTCAGTATTGATGTGTATGTGGCAAGAGGGCAAGGTTTTAGCAATCGGTTCTAATGAGCAAATATTTGCAGAAGTTACGTCACTTACTGATCAAAGGGGAGAGCAAGTCCTCTTACTCCATGGGAAAGAGAACGGGGCAGCACAGGGCTAAGGAGCACCAGACCTGCTAAGGCAGCTTCGCTTCTCAGTGACTGGACCGTGTGGTAACCTGGAGCCCTGTAAGTGGGTGGAAAGAAAACAGGAACTTCCTAGTGATCTGAAAATGGGAGAGGCCAAGTGGGAACAATTGGGTTGCATTTTCTATTTCCTAGGTTTTACCTACAAAGAACGGCAGCTTAGAGGTAGGTGATGAGATTTCCCTGAGCCTTAGGCTCCTTTCGGACCACAGCCCTTCTAAATTTTTTTTTTTTAATCAAAGAGATTTTTTTGCTCTAAGGTACGTGTGCTCGCGAGAGAGACAGACATCAAGAAATCACCCCTGAGGGGGGATGGCCATGCTACAATCCCTTCTCTTCCATTCTCCTCTCAGGATTTTGGGCATGCACACACACACGCCCTGCATGAGTTTTAAGCTGCTGGGTCCCGGACTAGAACTGCAGTTGATTCTGTGGGAGTCTAGCGATGTAACCATTATGCCATCTGCTGGTCCCTATAAATGTGGTTTGTATGTTTTGGCTTCTACCCTTCCCAGGGTACTCTTCTCCAGGCATGCACGGCCTCCGACTCATCATGATACCAGTCGATCTACTTCTGTTTCTGTGCCACCTCCTGCTGCACCCTGCAGACGCCATTTCATATGGAGAGCAGGCAAATGTCTCTGTGCACCTTCCTTTATCCTTGGTGTCCCAGCCACCCTCCTCAGACCCCGAGTTCTGTAAGACACTGCTCCCAAAGTCCCTGCCTGGCTTTACCCACATGGCCCCTCTACCCAAGTTTCTGGTAGGCCTGGCTCTAAGGAATGCCCTGGAGGAAGCTGGCTGCCAAGCTGATGTCCAGGCCCTGCAGCTTCAGCTCTACCGCTGGGGTGGTGTGAATGCCACACAAGTCCTCATCCACCACCTTCAAGGGCTCCGGAAAGGCAGAAGCAAAGCGAGGGATGTGTCGGTGGAAGCCCTGGCCTCCTCTCTGCAACTTTTAGCCAGGGGACAACCAGGCCTGGAGAGGGCCCGACGCTCCCTCCCCACTGAGGACTGTGAGGATGAGCAGGAGCAGAATGTGCACAGTGTGGTTAGGCTACTACCTGGAGTAGGAACCTACTACAACCTGGGTACAGCTTTGTATTATGCTGCTAAGAACTGCTCAGACAGGGCCAAGGAACGAGGCCAGGATGGGGCCATTGATCTGGGTTATGACCTTCTGATGACCATGGCCGGGCTGGCGGGAGGGCCCACAGGTCTAGTGATAAGTGCTGCACTTAAGCCGGCATTAAAGGCTGGAGTTCAGCAGTTGATCCAGTATTATTACGATGAGAAAGAGGCAAACGTCGCCTAGCTGGAGGCCAGCAGAGAGGGCTTGGGGGCCACCTCAGTTGTGAGTGACCTGGAAGAAGCAAGTACCGTGGTATCTTTGGTATCAGAGACTGCAAGTTCAGCTCCCCACTGGAGTGGGCCTTATTCAAGAACTATAACCTAAATTCTTGGGCTGGGAGTTTTGGAAAATAAAAGATGGTAACCACAGAACGAATGAATCTAATATTCTGACAAGCTGTGTTCAAAATCCAAATCTCTGAATTATTATCCAGGAGGAAGGCAGTGCTGTAAAATAGGAATGTGAAAGTTTGGAGCATTCGAGGCACTCTCTCAGTACGCTCAGGCCCACTCCTACCTCTCAGGAATATACTTCTGCTTATACTTAATAAACTACCTTTTCCTTTCACAACTGGTTTGGTTCATTCAATTCTTTGTCCCAAACACCAAGCACCTGCATATCATCACAGAAACCATCCCACAACATATACTGTGGCAAGTCCAACCAGAGGTAAGTCCCTAACTGGGGGTCCCCTTCTTAACCTCTTCATTATTTTTTCTTCATTTCTGTTGAGTTTCTTGGCCAAAGCCAGTGTAATTGATAGCTCTTGGTATGGGCAATTTTCATATTGGACTAGAAACTGCCTCTGGACTGACCTATTAAGACCTTGAGCCCCTAGGGGTGAGAAACTCTCCTTTCTCTCTCTTCCTTTTCTTCTTACACTTTTATTTCCACTGGGTCTCCTGGCCAACCTGAGACAGCCAGAGTGGGATTGACATTCTTGGTATGGGCAAGGACATAAAGGACTGAAAGCTCCCCTGGCCTAACTCATCAAGACCTTAAGCTCTTAGGGGGCAGACCCTCCCTTTTTTTAAGACAGTTTTTTTTCTTTTTTGCAACAGGGTGTGTGTGCTTGACGGACAGAAACAGAGACAGAAATTGAGAAATCACTCCCCAGGGGAGATGGCAACAATCTCTTCTCCTCCAGTCTCCTCTTGGGATTTTCGGCACGCACGCACACAGGCCCAGTGTCTCTGGGTCTGGACTCAAACCACAGTGCCATGAGGGAGTCCATTAATGTAACCATTATGCCATCAGCTGGTCCCCAGAACTCTTTCTTTCTTTTTTTTTTTTTTTTTTTGAGTTTTTTTTTTTTTTTTTTTTTTTTTTTTTTTTTTGAGAGGTTTTTTTTTTTGTTCGTTTTTGTTTTTTTGCTATAGGGTGCGTGTGCTTGCCAGACAGAGAGAGACAGAGAGACAGAAGGCGAGAAATCACCCCCCAGAGGGGATGGCCTCGGCGCAATCCCTTCTCCATTCTCTTCTCGGTATCTTGGGCACGCACACACACGTGCCCAGCATCAGTTTTAAGCCACCGGGTCCGGGACGCGAACCGCGGTCAACTACATGGGAGTCCAGCGACATAGCCATTACACTAACTACTGGTCCCAAACCTCTTTCTTTTTTTTTTTTAACTTATTTTTTTAAATAATTGTCTTATTCAATTTTATTTATTTGTTTGTTTTAATTTGACCAGAGAGGGGGAGAGAGAGAGAAAGCAAGCCACCAGGTCCAGGCCTTGAACCAAGGTTGGCCATATGGGAGTCCAGCACCCTTAACCACCAGGCCACCTGCTGGCCCCAAGGTGGGGTGGGGGACAAGAAAGCAAGCCACCAGGTCCAGGACTCAAACGGCCATGGGCCATGTGGCTGTCCAGTGCCCTAACCACCATGCCACTTACTGGTCCCAGTGTTTTATTTTAAGATTTTTTTTTAATTTAACTTTACTTATTTATTTTAATTTGACTAGTGAGGGACAAAACAAGAGGCCGGAAGTGGGGTGTGTGTGGGAGGAGTGAGAAACAAGTCACCAGGTCTGGGATTAGAACTGTGGTTGGCCCTGTGGGAGTCTAGTGTCCTTAACAGTGTCCTCAACCACCATGCCACCCATACTTCTTTCTGTTCTGCTTCACTTATGGCCATCTTTGTAGCCACAGGTCAGTTAAAAGCTATTAGGGGGGACCAGCATTTAGTGTAATGGCTATGTCGCTGGACTCCCGCGTAGTCGACCGTGGTTCAAGTCCCGGACCTGGTGGCTTAAACTCACGCTGGGCGCGTGTGCGTGCGTGCCCAAGATCCCGAGACGAGAATGGAGGAGAAGGGATTGCGGCATGACCATCCCCCTTGGGGGGTGACTTCTCACTTTCTGTCTGTCTGTCTCTCTGTCTGTCTGGCGAGAGTACGCACCCTATAGCAAAAACCTCTCCAAAAAAAGAAAAAATAAAAAAGCTATTAGGGTGCCTGCTGCTTGAAGTCTCCTGTGTGAGGTTAACTGGGTCTTAGAACAAGTTGTTTAGGACTTGCTGGGCACAAGACAAATCCAAGCATCGGATAGATTTATGTGTGTGTATGGCCCAATATTTATTAGACAATACCTACCTTTTTCATTTTTTTAGAGAGAGATTTTTTTTTATATAGGGTGCATGTGCTGACCAGAGAGACAGAGACTGAGAGACAGTGAGAAATCACCCCCCAAGGGGGATGGCCATGCCGCAATCCCTTCTCTTCCCTTCTCCTCTTGGGATTTTAGGCATGTACTTACATGTGTCCAGCGTGTTTTAAGCTGCCAGCTTCAAGATTCAAGCTCCGGTAGACTACATGGGAGTCCAGCAATGTAACCATTACACCATCTGTTAGTCCCAAAAGACAGCTATATTTTTCTATGAGATTAGAATAATCAGTGGGCCCAGGCAATAATCAGCACATACAACCTATGTTTAAACAAATCGTAAACAGGGAACCAGCAGTTGGTGTAATGGCTATGTTGCTGGACTCCCACGTAGTCGACCGCGGTTCATGTCTTAAAACTCACGCCGGGCGCGTGTGCGTATGTGCCCAAGATCCCGAGAGGAGAATGGAGAAGGGATTGTGGCATGACCATCCCCCCTGGGGGGTGATTTCTCACTTTCTGTCTCTATGTCTCTCTCTGTCTGGCAAGCGCACACGCCCTATAGCAAAAACCTCTCAAAAAAAAAAAATCATAAACAGGGACCAGCAGTTGGCATAATGGCTATGTCGTTGTACTCCCATGTAGGTGGCGTCAAGGCACTGGACACTGCCACATGGCTGACAATGGTTCGAGTCCTCAACCTGGTGGCTTGCTTTCTCACTTTCCCTCTCTCTCTCTCTGGTCACATTAAAATAAATGAATGAATAAGTAAAAAATAAATAATTCTTTAAAAATGAAAAAGTTCATATAAACACAATTTGGAAAACTGAAATATTTACCATTGTAATATGAATTCAGGCGGCCAGCAGTTGGCATAATGGCTGTCGCTGGACTCCCATGTAGTCGACCGCAGTTGAGTCCTGGACTCGGCGGCTTAAACTCACACCAGGCACGTGTGCATGCATACCCAAGATGCCAGGAGGAGAATGAAGGAGAAGGGATTGTGGTGTGGCCATCCTCTGGGGGGTGATTTCTCCCTTTCTGTCTCTCTGTCTGTCTCTGTCTTTCTGGCAAGCACACGTGCCCTATGGCAAAAACCTCTCCAAAAAAAAAAAAAATCAGATATATTTTAATATGAATTCAGATACTCTGTATGCTTGCTTCTAACTGATGGTCAAATAGCAGAAGCCCAGAGTTTTGCCATAAGTGTTCTTATCACACCACTCCAGCTGTCCTTGAGTCCAATCGCTCAAAATACGCAAACACAAGTAAAGAGATACAAACAGGTCTTTGTAAAGTAAACTAATATTTTATGGTTTAGATAACTGTTTCTCTTTGGAACTTTTTATATCGTTTACTTCTTTTCTGAAATTGAGATATTCCTTATCATTAGGCAATAATCTCTATAAGGCAAATAACTTATCTCTGAAAACTCAAGGGATTTTTGATAAAAATAGTTTTCTTAGGTTCAGCAAGTGGCATGGTGGTTAAGACACTGGGTTCTCGATTCCAGTCCCAGACCTGGCAGCTTGGTTTCTCACTTTGCCTCTCTCTCTTTCTGTGGTCAAAAAAAAAAAAATTTTTTGTTTTTTAGAGGATTTTGCTATAGGGCATGTGCACTCGCCAGAAAGAGAGAGAGAGAGAGACAGCAAGAAATCACCCCCCAGGGGGGATGACCACACCACAATCCCTCCTCGCCCATTCTCCTCTCAGGATCTCGGGCATGCACGCACACGCGCCCAGCATGGGTTTAAGCCACCGGGTCTGGGACTCAAACCGCAGTCAACTACATGGGAGTCCAGTGACATAGCCATTATACCAACTGCTGGTCCCATCTCTGGTCAAATTTTTAAAAAAAGTTGATGAATAAATTTTTAAAAATTCTTTATAAAAAATTCTTATTTGTTATTACTATTTTTTTTTTAATTTGATCAGAGAGAGACAGAGACGGAGAAAGGGAAAGTGGGAAAGCAAGTCACCAGGTCTGGGACCTCAACCACAGTGGATCATGTGGGAATCCAGCGCCATAACCACCATGCCACCTGTTGGCCCCAAATCAAAAATAATTCTAAAAAGCAAGTATTTGAGGGTCAGCAAGTGACATAGTGGTTAAGGTGTTGGACTCCCATGTGGTCTACTGTGGTTCAAGCCCCAGACCTGGAGGCTGAAATTCATGCCTGCCAGGTGCTTATCTGTGTGTGCCCAAAATCCTAAGAAGAGAATGGAGAAGAGTTTAGGGTGGTCATCCCCTCCTGGGGTGATTTCTCACTTTCTGTCTCTCTCTTTGGCAAGTGCATGTGCCCTATAGCAATAAAGTCTCTCACAAAACAAAAACAATCTCTATAAAGAAAATAACTTACCTCTTTGAAAACTAAAGTAATTTTTTAAAAGAATTATTTATTATGTTTCATTTATTATTATTATTATTTTTAGTTTGACCAGAAAGAGACACAAAAGAGAGGGAAAGTGAGAAAGAAGTCCAGGTCTGGGACTTGAACCGCAGTAGACCATGTGGGAGTCCAGGGCAGTGACCATTACACTACTTGCTGGCCCTCACAATGAGAGGTTTAACAATTTAATTTCTCTACATATGACGGTTTGATATACTGTATCAAATATAAACAATAATACAGTAAGAAAATTAATTGGTGGAAATAATTATTCAACAAGTTAGTAATAAGATCACCAATTTTGGGACCAGTGGGTGGCGTGGTGGTTAAGGCGCTGGACACTCCCACATGGCCGACCATGGTTCAAGTCCTGTCTAGTTTTTATGTAATATTCTTTTTTTTTTTGAAACCAAATATACGTTTATTTTTAGCTGTATTCTATTCAGTTAATAAATGCATGTGTTTCTTTTTTTTTTTATTTTTTTTATTACATTGGATTACATATAACTTTACATTGACTTCCATTGCTTTTTCAAAAGGGAATGCCATGCATGTCAGTCAATACAGAGGCATCGATCTCCCCGCTTTATCATTCAAAGTCTTTTCCATGCATTTCCCAATAATTATTATTATTATAATTTTTTAAAACAGTCAATCACTATTTCTCATTTTGCTTGTTAAAAGACTTCACCCATCATGAAATACTTCCCAGACCAGTCCAGTTGAGAATACTATACACGTCATCTTCAACAGATAATAAACCATATCTGTTTCTCACTAACATCCCCTCTATTGTTCACTTGCTATCTTTCTCTATCCTCTTCTTTTTCTCACGAACATCCTCTCTATTGTTCACTTGCTATCTTTCTCTATCCTCTTCTCTCTTCTTTTTTTTTTTATAGTTTATTTTTTATTATAATTTTTTTTTCCCATCGCAACCACAAATGAGTTTTCCATCCAAAATACACTGTGCATTGGCTCAATCAAGCACGTCACCATATATGTTCTCAGCAAATAGTTTCCCAATTCTTGTGTCCTGCATACCTTGCCTTTTGTTTTACCATCCTAGATTCCCCATCCCCCTCCCTCTGTTATGACCCATCCTCCTCCCACATTGTCCCTGTCATCCCCGATTGCCCTCCGTGCCTCACCCAACCCCTAAGACTATCTGTAAACTCAAAACCTAACCCTAACCCTATCACTATCCTTAAACTCTAACCCTAAACCTAACACTATCCCTTAATCATAACCCTAACCCTAACCCTAGCACTATCCTTAAACTCTAACCCTATCCCTAACACTATCCCTAAACTCAAACCCTAA
>NW_006203821.1:1135767-1137078 GCF_000334495.1 Tupaia belangeri chinensis | reverse complement strand
CCAGGAATGGTGTTGTGGGCATCTGCAGTGTGAGTTGTCCTTGGGTATCTGGCTTCCTTAAGAATGGCAGAGTAGTTCTTGTTTTCCCCTGAGGTAATGCAGGGCTGGTAGCTATCATCTTCTCAAGTTGCAAGTTCTTCAACCTTGTTTTCGGCCTCGGCCTCCGGGCCATCCCGCGCCAGAGGCGCCAGCGGGGCAGGTCGGCCTCGGCCTCCGGGCCATCCCGCGCCAGAGGCGCCAGAGAGGCAGGGAGAGGCAGGAAGAGGCACTTGGCTGCGCTGGGGGGGCGTGAGCCCCCCAAATAAATAATTATTTTTTAAAAATCACCAATTTCAGTATCTTCTATACACAAATAATGAGAAAATATTATATGAGTTTACAACACACAAGTGAACTTAATCCTGCTTCATTACTATCATACCTCTCTGTTCCTCAGAATTAGTGGACCCACTAATTATATCCTGTCAATTCTTTGTGTTTATTATGTGAATCATCACAGGCCAGAAACAACTTAGAATGCCAATATCTACAATCAGCTGCTTTAGTAAGACAAATCTTCAGTGTTTATTCCATTCGCCACTTTGGGATTTTCCTTTTGTATTTTTTTCTCTTTTCCTTTTTTAAATTTTTAATTAATTTATTTTTTGAGAAGTTTTTGCCATAGGGCGCATGCGCTTGCCAGACAGAGACAGAGAGACAGAGAGCAAGAAATCAGCCCCCAGGGGGGATGGCCATTCCGCAATCCCTTCTCCTCCATTCTCCTCTTGGTATCTCGGGCACGCACGGTCACGCACACACACACGCCCGGCGTGAGTTTAAGCCACCGGGTCCGGGACTTGAACCACAGTCGACTACATGGGAGTCCTGTGGCATAGCCATTATGCTAACTGCTGGTCCCTCCTTTTGTATTTTAAGATTAATCAAACTATGCTTCTGTTTTTTTCTTCAGGAGCAATGGGCGAACTATGAGATAGCCAAGTAGTGTAAGTACACGGAGGAAAGGCAATAACCGAAGCCATTCTGAAACTGAGCCCGGTGAGCCTGGTAATGCTCTGGAAGGGGAGCCGCTTCACATAGGTGGGACGGCACCTTCTCCAAGCGGCCCCTGCTCTCCAGCACCTTCTCCAGGCCGCCCCGCTGTCCAGCACCTTCTCCATGTGGCCCACGCTCTCCAGCACCTTCTCCAGGCGGCACCCCCACTCTCCAGCACCTTCTTCATGCCCCCACCCCCGCTCTCCAGTACCTTCTCCAGGCGGCCCCGCTGTCCAGCACCATTCTGGCCAGCATCCACCGCTCCAGCTCTGACCCTGA
>NW_006203821.1:1122552-1135737 GCF_000334495.1 Tupaia belangeri chinensis | reverse complement strand
CTCTTTCTTTGTCTCTCAGGCCCGCTCCTCTCAGGAGTGTACTCTCACTTATACTTAATAAACTATCTTTTGGGGACCAGCAGATGGCCTGGCGGTTGCTGGACTCCCACAGGGCAGACTGCGGTCTGAGTCCAGACAGGTGGCATCAAAATCACACTGGGCGCGCGCGCGTGCGTGTGCGTGTGTGTGTGTGTGTGTGTGTATGTGTGTGTGATTTCTCCCTTCCCCGCCACTGTCTCTGTATCTGCCGAGCGCACGCGCCCGAAGGGAAAAACCTCTAAATAATTATAATAATAATAAATAAACTACCTTTTCCTTAAGAAAAAAAAAAAGTTTGGGATTAAGAGTCAGAAGATTTGATTTTGAAACCAGGTTGTACTTGTTAGTATCTCAGTGATCACTCACTAGTAACTTCTTTTTCAAAGCTCAGATTTTAAATTCCAAAAGTGAGGATAATTATTTTCCACCTAAATGGGTTGTTGTGGGAATTAAAAAACGGTACAATGAACCTAAGATGCTTACCACGGTGTCCTTCAATAAATGGTGATTATTTCTGCCACCTCCGCCTTCCCCTCCCTTTCTCAAAGTGTCGAAATTCCGGTCCCGCCCCTCCCTATAGAGCCTTTAGAGCCTCCACGGTCCTCAAGTCAGTTTCGGTTCCCCAGCCGAAGTTCGGGTTCTCAAAAATCAGCTGTTCTGATCCCAGGCGCTTCTATTACTTGGGCTCCTACTCGGGCAGGAACCGGGCGGGGCTTACTTGAGCTTCCCCACCAGTCGCTGCAGCTGGAGGTGTGGTTTTTACTCACCTTGTCCCGCCCCATGGGAGGGCCGCATTGCGGCTGCACCAATGAGCTCGCAGCGTGGGGAAGGGCTTGACCGACTGGCAGCCAGTGTGGGCGTCCAGACTGAGCTCTGAGCTTCAGCCGGCTGCTAGGGGGCGAGTCCTAGGGGTGGGCCCGAAGAAGTGGGTGGGGCTAGAAACCCTGGTACCCTAGCTCCTTCGGGGGACAGGAAGTCGCGACCGGAGCCACTGGAGGGAACAGAGACCGCGACCCTACTCAGGTATGGGTTCTGAGAGGGTGTACAGGGGCAGGGTTGCGGGTGTGATTTCTTCCCTGGAAAAGCGGATGGCCTCAGGCGCTCGGCCTCGGAGGTTGCAGCGTCTGCCCCCACGTCAAGCTGTTGTCTGCTTGGTCCTGGATCTAACGTTCCTGAGCTGTCTAGCTCTCCAGCCCTAACGCCCCTCTCCCAAAGCTCCCCTGCACCCTCCAAGACGGAGAATCTGTGCTTGTCGCATTGCTTTAGTGTCTTAGGAAACGCTTTTTTGGTTTTTGGTCTCTGTTCTCCATTATTTTTTATCTTCACACTGGCACACACAAAAAGTCCAAAGATAGATACGATTTATCATCCTTATTTGTTGTGTAAAAAAGTAAAAGGTGGGACCAGCAGATGGCGTAATGGTTACGTCGCTGGAATCTCACGTAGTCGACGCGGTTGAGTCCTGGACTCTGCGGTTTAAAACTCAAACCGAGTGCGTGTGAGTGCCCAAGATCCTGAGAGGAGAATGGAGGAGAAAGGATTGCGGGTGGCCACTCCCCACCCCCCACCCTCCTACCCTCCCGGGGTGATTTCTCGCTTTCTGACTCTCTGGTGAGCATACACACCCTATAGCACCCCCCTCTCTTAAAGAAAAAAAAGAAAAAGGTAGTGAAAGGTAAACACCATTTGCCTAAATTCACACAAAAACTATTTCAGGGAACCAGCAGTTAGCGTAATGGCTATGTCGCTGGACTCCCACGTAATAGACCGCGGTTCGTGTCCCTGACCCGATGGCCTAAAACTCACGCCGGGCGCGTGTGCCCAAAATCTCTAGAGGAGAATGGAGGAAAAGGGATTGCGGTGTGACCATCCCCCCTGGGGGGTGATTTCTCGCTTTCTGTCTCTATGTCTCTCTCTGTCTGTCTGGCGAGCACACGTGCCCTATGGCAAAAAATAAAAAAGAAAGAAAAAAAAAGATTTCATTTCAGAAATGCTTATTGAGCGCAAAATATATACCGAAGAGGGACCAGCAGTTAGTGTAATGCCTATGTCGTTGGACTCCCATGTAGTTGACTGCGGTTCAAGTCCCAGACCCGGTGGCTTAAAATTCACACCGGGCAAATGTGCGTACATGCCCAAGATCCCAAGAGGAGAAAGAAGGAGAAGGGATTCCCTCGTGGCCATCCCCCCTGGGGGATTATTTCTTGCTTTCTGTCTTTCTGGGTAGCATCTGTGTAGCACACGTGCCCTATAGCAAAAACCTCAATATATATATATATATATATGCTGAAGAAAATGAGTTAACTATAGGAAAAATTAAGTGTTACAGCTTTTTTTTATTTTTCTTGAGATTTTTGCTGTAGGGCACACACACTTGCTGGAGAGAAAGAGAGACAGAAGGTGAGAAATCACTCTCTGGGGGGATGGCCATGTCACAATCCCTTTTCCAATCTTGTCTTAGGATTTTGAGCACACATGCACATGCACCTGGCGTGAATTTCAAGCTGCTGGGTCCAGGACTCAAACCGTAGTCCACCATATGGGAGTCCAGCGCCTTAACCACTATGCCACTTGCTGGCCCCAATGTTACAGTCCTTAACCTATGTTTGCAATCTGTTAAGAGAGAATTGCTTTGGTTTGGTTTGTTTTCATATTTAGATCTCAGGGCTTGCTTCTTGCCTTGCTGCTTTAATAATAGGCAATGCGTTCCTCAAGAACTGGGTCTTTGACATTTTTTAAAATGTATTTTTGGTTTGTTAAAAATAATACAGATACATAGTTTTAAAACTCAAACGCTGTTAAAAGAATACAGATGCATAGTTTTAAAACTCAAACACTGTTAAAAGAATTAAAATGGAAAAGTAGGAGCCCCTATCCAACCCCTCCCATCTCCTGTTCCTACTTCCAGAAGGAGAAGGGCAGCTCGCTTATGCTGGTAGAAAAGACTTTCTTCCACCCTGAACATTTTTTTTTTTTGCTTTGTAATAAAATCATGTGACCTTTTTAGACTACAAGTGTACATATCTATTTTGTTCTTTTAGCCTCAAGCTACAAGAATATGTTTTCATTTCCTTTTTTTTTTTTTTTTTAAGAGATTTTTACTGTAGGGCACATTCGCTTGCCAGAGAGACAGAAAGATAGAAATGGAGAAATTACACCCTAGCAGGGATGGTCACGCTGCAATCCCTTCTCCTCCAGTCTCTACTTGGGAATTTGAACACCTATGCACATGCTCCTGTCCTGAGTTTTAAGCCACCGAGCCCAGGACTTAAATCATGGTAGACTACATTGAAGTCCAGTAACGTAACCAAGTATGCCACCTGCTGGTCCCGCCTTTTACTTTTTTACACAACAAATAAGGATGATAAATCGTATCTCTCTATGGACTTTGTGTGTGTGTGTGTGTGTGTGTGTGTGTGTGAAGATAAAAAATAGTGGAGCAAAAAAGCATTTCCTATGACACTAAACCAATGTGACAAGCACAGGTTCCCAGTCGGAGAATGTAGGGGAGCTTTGGGAGGGATGGCCACGCCGCAATCCCTTCTCCAACTCTCCTCTCGGAATCTTGGGCATACACGCGCATGCACCCAGCGTGAGTTTAAGCCACCAAGTCCAGGACTCGAACCGCAGTTGACTACATGGGAGTCCAGCAACATAGCCATTACACCAACTGCTGGTCCCGTAAATAAGTCTTTTTTAAAAAAGAAAACCAAAACAAATAAAATCTTTGTCTCTATCAGGTCAGATTAAAAAATAATAATAGCAAATGGTATTAAATAAATAAATAATTCTTTTTAAAAATAATAAATAAATACAGACAAATGGAAATAATTAATTTTTAAAATAGACAAATAAATGTTTTTTTTTTTTAAAAAAAAGATTGTTGTGAGATCAACATAGACTTTTAATATTTTCTGTATTTTTTAAAATCTTTTTGCCATAGAATGCTTGCACTCGCTGGAGAGACAGAGAGAGACAGTGAGAGGAAAAGTGTGAAATCAGCCTTCAGGGGGGTACCCACGCCGCAATTCCTTTTCCTCCATTCTCCTGGGATGTTGGGCACATATGCATACATTGCCTGGTGTGAGTTTCAAGTTGCTGGGTACAGGACTCAAACCATGGTGGGCCTTGTGAAAGTCCAATGCCTTAACCACCACACCACTTGCTGGCCCTTCTGCATTTTTAATCTGCATAATTTAACATTTTAAATTAGTCATAAGCAATCATGAGACTATGATTTATTTAGTCCTGCTAAATAGCCAGTTGGGAATTTGCATCCTTCTGACTCAGAACCCAAATGGCGCAATGGGAGACGCTGCAGAATCTCGACACACCGTTTCAGGACCAGCTGCACCGGCTCTACTCCAACAGCCTTCTGCCAGTGGACATTCGACAGCACTTGGCAGTCTGGATTGAGGACCAGAACTGGTGAGGCCTTCAGGATGTTGAGGGGATAAGGAAGGTGATTCATTTGGTGTGTCTCCAAGGTCTTGGCGGTATCAAAGGCTGGAAGGGGTTAGAAGGCTTCAGGACAGCAGCAACCCAGTAGAGACTCATCTTTGTCATTCCTGGCCCCCAGGCAGGAAGCTGCACTGGGTAAGGATGATTCCAAGGCTAACATGCTATTCTTCCACTTCTTGGACCAACTGAACTATGAGTGTGGCCGTTGCAGCCAGGACCCAGAGTGCTTATTGCTACAGCACAACTTGCGAAAATTCTACCGGGACGTTCAGGTAAAGGAGTTGAGAATAACAAGGTAAAACTGGGAGTTGAGTGTCAAAGAATCAGGCCAGGAATGGAGCGGCAGCTGGTGGTGCAAAGGAAGGGGACAGATCTGGAGAAAGGGAGACAGAGTCTACTTGCAGAGAGAAGGGCAGAGTCTAGATGTTGGGAGGACCTCCAGGGTAGGGAGGACTGGAGGTGAAAAGGGAAAAAGCTCGAGACCCTAAAGGAGGGGAAAATACTGGAAACATTGGCGGTCAAGGTCTAGGGAGTTTGGTCATTGAGGGTGGTTGAACTGGCTCAATTCTTTCTTTTTACCTCCTCTAGGCTCTTCCTCAGGGCCCTCCTCAGTTGGCTGAGATGATCTTTAATCTCCTTCTGGAAGAAAAAAGAATTCTGATCCAGGCTCAGAGGGCTCAGTTGGTGAGGACAACTTGGATGATTCTGTAGAAGAGAGGGACCTGGAGAATTTGTCTCAGAGCAGGATCCCTCTATATCCTGTAGCCTAATTTCAGGCCTGGAGTTTTGGGGATGAAAGGTCAGAGTTGAAATGTGCTCAGAGCCTCTTATTTCAGGATCAAGGTGAGCCAGTTCTTGAAGCACCTGTGGAAAGCCAGCAGCATGAGATTGAATCCCGGATCCTGGGTTTAAGAGCTACCATGGAGGTTGGTAGATGTGGTAAGATTGGGTGGGCAGAGCTCAGACTCCCTCCTTCCTCAGAAGCAACCTTATCAGGGTGCTGTCCCCTCTGCAGAAGCTGGTGAAGTCCATCAGCCAACTGAAAGACCAGCAGGATGTCTTCTGCTTCCGATATAAGACTCAGACCAGAGGTAGGAAGCACCCTGGGGCAGAGGGGGTCGGGGGAAGACAGACCTGCTGTGAGGGCAGGGGCTGGGGAGAGCATGGAAAGTTCCTGTCACTTTTCCCTTCCTTGAGTGATAGTCACTTCTGGCTGCATCTCACTGAGTACTTCCTGCTGCCCTGCAAAACTTGAAGTGCCAGGGTGTGTTGTGGAGGGTGGGTTGGAGGTAGGGCCAAGGGACAATTAGAAAATGGAGGAAATGCCTGGAAGCACACTTAGCAGGTTGAGTGGGCTTCTTGTTCAAGTATGACCATTTAGAATTTGCCTGAGGTTCCCACAGGTGCCTGTGCTTTGCTAGGTTTCTCCATCTTCCTCAAAATTGCTCCTCTCGGGACCAGCAGTTAGCATAATGGTTGTGTCGCTGGACTCCCATGTAGTCGACCGCGGTTCGCGTCCCAGACCTGATGGCTTAAAACTCATGCCGGGCGCATGTGCGTATGTGCCCAAGATCCCGAGAGGAGAATGGAGGAGAAGGGATTGTGGCGTGGCCATCCCCCCTGGGAGGTGATTTCTCGCTTTCTGTCTCTCTGTCTCTCTCTGTCTCTCTGGCAAGTACACACGCCCTGTAACAAAAACCTCTCCAAAAAATAGAAAAAAAAATTGCTCCTCCCTGTCTCTGACTGCCAACCCAGTCAGGAGACAGAGGGGAAGGAATGCCTGGTCTGACTTACGCTCTGCTATCCAGGGAGGACACCCTCTGTGGACCCCCATCAGACCAAACAGCAACAGGTTCTGCAGGAAACTCTCAATGAACTGGACAAAAGGAGAAAGGTGGGAGACAGAGGAAGAGGGAGTGGGCAGCTGGGAACTGGGATATACAAAGGTTCTGGGTGCCCTAAGCCCTTCACTGTGTCTCCTCACTCCCAACCAGATGGAGGGTGATGGTGAAAGGTGCTTGGCACTCACATTCTCTCTTTCTTAGGAGGTGCTGGATTCCTCCAAAGCACTGCTAGGCCGATTAACCACCCTTGTTGAACTACTGCTGCCAAAGTTAGAGGAGTGGAAAGTCCAGCAGCAAAAAGCTTGCATCGGAGCCCCTCTGCACCATGGGTTGGAACAGCTGGAGAGATGGTGAGAGGCACGTCCCCATTCTTCTGCTCAGCCAGCCCTAGACCTAGCCAACCCCTGTATCTTGTACATTGTAGTCCCTGTGTAGAGCAAGAGGTATTATTCTCTTTAGTCTCTGCTCCCAGAATGATTCCAGCTCCCTTGTTTGACTGCAGCTGTACTCTGTGCTTCATCCTCATGATCCAGAACCCAGAACCAGGTCTCTGCTTCAGTGAAAGTAGAAGATTAATCCACAATCTGGTTTTTCTTCCTTTTTAATCACCCAAGAATTTTTTTTTTTTTTTTTAGGTTTTTGATATAGATTATGTGCTTACTGAAGAGAGACAGAGAGAGAGAAAGTGAGAAATCACCCTCCAGGGGAATGGCCATGCCATAGTCCCTTCTTTTCCATTCTTCTCGCAGGACTTTGGGCAGCATGTACCCAGCATGATTTTCTTTCCTTTTTTCCTTCTTTTCTTTTCTTTTTATTTTTTTTAAGAGATTTTTGCTATAAGGCTCATGTGCTTGCCGGAGAGAGACAGAGAGACAGAAAGCAAGAAATCACCCCCTGCCCCAGGGGAGATGGCCATACTGCAATCTCCTATTGTCCTCTTGGGATCTTGGCATGCCCATACATGTACCCGGCATGAGTTTCAAGTCGCCGGGTCTGGGACTTGAACTGTTGGCAGCCATGTGGGAGTTCAGCAACATATGCCATCTGCTGGTTCCTACCCAGATGATTTTCTATATTTTTCTTTTTAAGAATTATTTTATTTAACTTTTATTTATTTTAATTTTAACAGAGATGGACAGAGTCAGAGAGAGAGAGAGAAGGAAAGCGAGAGAGCAAGCCGCCAGGTCCGGAACTCAAACTGTGGTTGGCCCTGTGGGAATCCAGCACCCTTAACTACCATGCCACCTGCCATCCCCACCCCCTTTTTCTTTGTTGTGTGTGAAATTTTTGCAGTAGGGCATGTATGCTCACTGGAGATACAGAAAGAGACAGAGAGACAAAAAGTAAGAAATTAATGCCTCCACCAGGGGCAAGGGATGGCCATGTCACAATCCCCTCTCCTCCATTCTTCTCTTGGGATCATGGACACACGTGCACACATGCCTGGCATGAGTTTCAAGCCACCAGGTCCAGAACTCGAACGGTGGTCAACCACATGGGAGTACAACGACATAACCTTTACGCCATCTGGTGGTCCCTACCCAGCATGATTTTCAAGCTGCTAGGTCCAGGACTCAAACCATGGTTGGTCATATGGGAGCCTAGCACCTTAACCTACACACTACCTGCTGGCCCCAAGAAATATGTATTTTACTGAAGTGAATATAATGCTAAATAAGAGAGAAAGAGAGGATGGAAAGAAGAAAGGAAAGAAGGAAATTACCTATTATATTACTACCCAGATATACCTTGTTAATAAATTTGAATCATGTTGTTCATGTTATTAGTATCTTATTATTATTTTTTACTATAGGGTGCATGTGCTCACCAGAGAGACAGAGAGAGGGAAAGTGAAAAATCACCCCCAGGGGGATGGCCATGCCACAATCCCTTCTCCTTCATTCTCCTGTCAGGACTTAAGGCACACAAGCACACACGCCTGGCATGAGTTTCAGCAAAAATCTCTCAAAAAAATTTTTTTGTAGAGATTTTTTGGTTTGGTTTTGTTTTTATTTACCATGGGTCTGGCAGGTGTCATGGTGTTTAAGGCTCTGGACTACTACATAGCCAACTACGGTTTGAGTCCTGGACCTGGCATTCTGTTTTCTCCCTTCCCCTTTCTCTCTCTCTTTGTCTCTGGTCAAATTAAAATAGTAATAATAATAATAAATAAAAATAAAAGAAATAATTGTTAAAAAATAACAAATTTTGCCAGAAGGACATATACACTCACTGAACAAAGATAGAGGAGAGAGAAAGTGAGAACATGGGGCATGTTCACACTATAATCCCTTTCTTTTATTTTATCTTTTTTAAAAGAATTATTTTACATAACTTTATTTTATTTTACCACCGTGGGACAGGGAGAGAGAGAGAAAGAGAGGGAAATTGGTCCAGGACTCAAACTGCCATCAGCCATGTGGGAGTTCAGCGCCCTTAACCACCATGCCACCAGCTGGCCTCAACACTGCAATCCCTTCTTCTCTATCTCTCCCTCCTTTGAGAATTTTGGGCACACTTGCATATACCTGGAGTGTTCTTTTTTATTTTTCCCTCCCTCCTTTCATGATTTTGGGCACACATTCACACTGGAGTGTTTTACAAACCACCAGGTCTAGGACTCAAACCATGCAGTTGGTTATGTGGGGCCTAATCATCTGAACCAACATGCTTCTGTCTGGCTCTACCCCATGGTACTTCTTTTTTTTTTTTTTTAAAGAATTATTGAATTTTATTTATTCATTAATTTATTATATTTTTAAATTTGACCAGAGAGAGACACAGAGAGAGAGAGAGAGAGACAGGGAAAGTGAGAAAGCAAACTTCCAGGTCTGAGACTCGAACTGTGATCAGCCATGTGGGAGTGTCCAGCATCTTAATCATCACACCACCTGCTGGTGCCTACCCTGTGGTACTTCTAATACTTAAAATAGTCCCCTGTATGATGGTAACATGATTTAATTAATGAACGTCTGGGACCAGCATTTGGCACAATGGCCATGTTGGTCTATTCCCATGTAGTCAACCGTGGTTCAGGTCCCGGACCCAGTTGCTTAAACTCATGCCGGGTGCATGTGCATGCGTGCCCAAGATCCCGAGAGGAGAATAGAGGAGAAGGGATTGTGGTGTGGCCATCCCTCTGGGGGTGATTTCTCCCTTTCTGTCTCTCTGTCTTTCTGGCGAGTGCATGCACCCTATTAGCAAAAACCTCTTCAAATAATAATAATAATAATAATTAATGAACTTCTATTTTTGGATATTTAAGTTATTTTCAATTTCTTGCTATTTTTTTTCCAGTAAATTCTTGTTTTGTAGGAATTTCATTGTGATGAAGAGAAAAAATTATGAAGGTGTTCTTTAACTTTACCTGAGGGGCCAGGAGGTAGAATGATGGTTAGGGGCACTAGACTCCCACGTGGACGACCACAGTTCTAGTCCCGGACCTGGAGGCTTGCTTTCTCACTTTCCCTCTCTCTCTTACTCTATCCTTCTCTGATCAAATTAAAATAAATAAATAAATAAAGTTAACTAAAATAATTTTTTAAAAAACCTTACCTGAAAAATATGTTCTCTTTTAAATATTTTCTTTCTTTTTTAAAAGAATTATTTTATTTAGCTTTATTTATTTACTTACTTATTTTAATTTTACCAGAAGAGAGAGAAGCCAGAGAGAGAGAGAGAATGGGCAAGTGAGAAAGAAAGCTGCCAGGTCCGGGGCCTCGACCTGTGTCAGCCAGGTGGGAGTCCAGTGCCCTTAACCTCCATACCACCTGCTGGCCCCTTTTTAAAATATTTTCTAGTGAGAAAATTCAGTGTGGAGGTTAAGGTGACTGGATCCCAACATGACTGACTACAGTTCTAGTCCCAGACCTGGCAGCTTGAAAATCATGCTGGGCACATGTATGTGCCTAAAATTCCAGGAGGAGACTGAAAGAGAAGGGATTGAAGGCCATCCCTCCTGGAGAGTGATTTCTTACTTCTTTTTCTTTCCCTCTCTCTCTCCAATGAGTTACATGCACCCTGTAACAAACTAAAAATAATAAGAAGAATTAACGTAAAAATAATTATAAAAGTGTACCTCAACTGTGTAGGTAAATTGAAAAATAGGAGTATAGGAACTGGCAGGTGATATGGCAGTTAAGATGCTGGACTCCCACAAGGCCAACCATGATTCAAATCCTGAGCCTGGGGAACCAGCAGTTAGCGTAATGGCTATGTCGCTGGACTCCCACGTAGTTGACTGCGGTTCGCGTCCCGGACCCGGTGGCTTAAAACACGCCGGGCGCGTGTGCGTGCGTGCACATGATCCCGAGAGGAGAATGGAGGAGAAGGGATTGCAGCGTGACCATCCCCCCTGGGGGGTGATTTCTCGCTTTCTGTCTCTCTGTCTCTCTCTCTCTCTGTCTGGCGAACGCACGCGCCCTATAGCGAAAAACCTCTCAAAAAAAAAAAAAAAAATCCTGAGCCTGGTGGCTTGCTTTCTCGTTCTCCTTCTTTCTCTCTCTCTCGTTCTTTCTGGTTGAATTGAATAATAATAATAAATAAGATAAATAATTCTTTTTTAAAAAGGAAAGAAAAATAGATGTATCGTATTTAGGGTGCAGTACCAGAATTTAAATTATGGTTGCAAACATATCGCAAATCTTGCAGGTGTCAGCAAACTGTGGTCTGCAGCCAACTTTGCTCTTTTAAACAGTGCTGTAGTAGATATCTTCAGGCACATCTTTATTTATATTCCTACTCATTTCTGTAATATAAATGCCCAGGAGTGGGATTACAAGGTTAAAGTTTCTTCTTGGTGGTGACATTTTATTATGTTGGTCCTTTGTTTTATTGTTTTTGGTAGAAAGAGCTCTATTGCTTTTTTTAAAAATCATAAATGTAATGTATACCAATTGAAAAATATTCAGACAATTTTAAAAAGAAAGTAAAAACCGCCCACATAGTAATCTGATTATTCTATGTTAATTTTTTTTTAATTTGCCAGAGGATGTAGGCACTTGCCTGGGAGAGAGAGAGAGAGAGAGAAGAGGGAGAGAGGGAAAGTGAGAAAGCAAGCTGCCAGGTCTGGTACCCAAACCATGGTCGGCCATGTGGGAGTCTAGCACCTTAACCACCATGCCACCTGCTGGTCCCCTTTTACCATTTTTCAATCCTTTCAGGATTTGGGACACACACCAGTATGTTTTTTAGCCTTTAGACCTGAGACTTGAAATGCACAGTTGGTTATGTGGGATCTCCTGTTAATATGTTTTTAAAGAATTATGTATGTAATTTTATTTATTCATTTACTTATTTTAATTTGACCAGAGAGAAAGAGGAAAAGTGAGCAAGCAAGCAAGCCACCAGGTACAGGACTTCAACCGTGGTTGGCCATATAGGAGTGTTCAGCGCCTTAACCACCATGCCACCTGATGGTCCCTCCCTTTTTTTTTTTAGAGATTTTTCTCTTAGGGCACATGCGCTCACTAGAGAGAGACAGAAACAGAGACAGTGAGAGGAAAAATGAGAGTTCACTCCCCAAAGGAGTATGGCCACACGCAATCCTGTCTCCTCCACTCTCCTCCTGGAATATTGGGCCCACACACATACAAGCACCTGATGTGATTTTCTAACCACCAGGTTCAGGACACAAATCATGGTTATCCATGTGGGAGTCCAGAGACATAACTACTATGCCATCTGCGGGGCCCCATTAATATTTTTTAATAAATTTTTAATTTAGTATTTTTGGACATGTTAATGTTTTTTCCATGGAAAATATTATACTCATATTTTAAATATTATATTACATGTAGAATATATTTTTCCATGTAAAACTTTGGGCTTGCATCATTTAGTCCATGATGTGATTATGTCATAATTTATATAACCAATACCAAATTTTTTTTCTTTTTTTTTCTTTTTTTTTTAAGAGGCTTTCGCTATAGGGCGCATGCGCTCGCCAGACAGACAGAGACATAGAGACAGAAAGCGAGAAATCACCCCCCCAGGGGGGATGGTCACACTGCAATCCCTTCTCCTCCATTTTCCTCTCGGGATCCTGGGCACACACGCACACGCGCCCGGCATGAGTTCTAAGCCACCAGGTCCGGGACGCGAACCGCGGTCGACTACGTGGGAATCCAGCGACATAGCCATTATGCTAACTGCTGGTTCCCCCACTATTTTTTTTGGAGAGGTTTTGGCTATAGGGCGTGTGCGCTCACCAGACAGACAGAGAGAGAGAGACAGAGAGACAGAAAGCAAGAAATCACCCCGCAGGGGGGATGGCCATGCCACAATCCCTTCTCCTCCATTTTCTTCTCGGGATCTTGGGCATGCACGCACACGCGTCCAGTGTGAGTTTAAGCCACTGGGTCCGGGACTTGAACTGCGGTCGACTACATGGGAGTCCAACGACATAGCCATTATGCCAACTGCTGGTCCCACCAATAACAATTTTTAAAAATATCACCCCGCAGGGGGGATGGCCATGCCACAATCCCTTCTCCTCCATTTTCTTCTCGGGATCTTGGGCATGCACGCACACGCGTCCAGTGTGAGTTTAAGCCACTGGGTCCGGGACTTGAACTGCGGTCGACTACATGGGAGTCCAACGACATAGCCATTATGCCAACTGCTGGTCCCACCAATAACAATTTTTAAAAATTTTCTCCTTAGAGGGGCCAGCAGGTGGCATGGTGGTTGAGGTTGCTAGACTTCCACATGGCTGACCATGGTTTGAGTCCCCAGCCTGGCAGCTTGCTTTCTCACTTTCCCTCTCTCTCTGGTCAAATGAAAATAAATAAATAAATATATAAAGTTAAATAAAATAATTCTTTTTTAAAAATTGTATTAT
>NW_006203821.1:1107587-1122533 GCF_000334495.1 Tupaia belangeri chinensis | reverse complement strand
TAAATAAAATAATTCTTAAAAAAATTTTTTTCTTCTAAGAAACCTGAGTGATTTCTGTTTGCCTCTCTCTTTATCTTTTCCAGTATGTGCACACACCCTATGGCAAAAATCTAAAAAATGTAACAAACTGCTGTCCAGAAAAGTTGTCCCAGTCCGTTTTTTCGTATGTATTAGCATATGATTGTTTTCCTTTTACCACATTGCTTTTCTTACTTTTTTTTTTTAGGATGGAGACAGTGAAATATTGTAGTTAGAAGTATAGATTCTGGGGACTGGCAGGTGGTGTGGTGGTTAAGGGGGCTGGATTCCCACATGGCTGACTGCAATTTGAAAGGTGGACCTGGTAGCTTGCTGTCTCACTTTCTCTCTTTCCCACTCTGTCCCTCTCTGGTCAAATTTAAATAAATAAGTAAATAAATGGATAAATAAAGGTAAATAAAATAAGTTTTTTAAAGTATAGGTTTTGCAGCCAGACTACCTGGGAATCACATATTAATAATTGTATAACTTTGAGCAAGTCACTTAATCTTTCTGTGCCTCAGTTTAACCATCTGTAAAACTTTAGTAATATTGGGGTCCGCAGGTGGCATGATAGTTAAGGCACTGGACACTCCCACATGGCCGATCACAGGTCAAGTCCCAGACCTGTTGGCTTGCTTTTTCTTTTTTTTGGAGAGGTTTTTGCTATAGGGTGGGTGTGCTTGCCAGAAAAACAAGAGACAGAGAGATAGAAAGCGAGAAATCACCCCCCAGGGGGGATGGCCACGCCGCAATCCCTTCTCCATTCTCCTCTTGGGATCTTGGGCATGCACGCACATGCGCCCAGTGTGAGTTTAATCCCCCGGTTCCAAGACTCGAACCGTGGCCCACTACATGGGAGTCCAGCAACATAGCCATTATGCTAACTGCTGGTCCCATGTTGGCTTGCTTTCTCACTTACTCTCTCTGTGTCTCTCTCTCACTGGTCAAATTAAAATGAGTGAATTAATGGATAACATTAAATGAATAATTATTTTAAAAATAACCATTAGGGAAAAAAAAACTTGGGACTTGAACTGGATGGGGGCTCCAGAAAACTCATGGATTCTTTCTCTCTGGACTCTATCACCCAGGTTCACAGATGGAGCAAAACTGTTGTTTCACCTGCGCCAGCTGCTGAAAGAGTTGAAAGGATTGAGTGACTTGGTTAGCTATCAGGATGACCCTCTGACCAAAGGAGTGGACCTGCGGAAGGCCCAGGTCACAGAGTTGCTGCAGCGTCTGCTCCACAGGTCTAGAGGGGGTCTCAAGGAAGAAAGACAGAGGGAAGGAACAAGGGGCATCAATCTTGCAGACACTGAGCTATATATTCTCTTCACACACCTCTTTCCAGAGCCTTCGTGGTCGAAACCCAGCCCTGCATGCCCCAAGTTCCCCATCGACCCCTCATCCTCAAGACTGGGAGCAAGTTCACCGTCCGAACAAGGTTGGTACTTCAGAACTTGTCACTGCTTCCTTTTCCAACCCTGCCTCTGTACACTCTTTGGCCTGACAGATCTTTGTGCACTTGGCCTTTTCTTCTCCTGTTCCCCCTCACCCACCTACCTCTGCTGATCCCTTCTCTTACCTTTTCAACCATCTGGCCTCTCCAGGAGGTTGAGGTTGACTGCCTTCCCCCATCTACCACCCTTTCCCCCAGGCTGCTAGTGAGACTCCAGGAAGGCAACGAGTCGCTGACGGTGGAAGCCTCCATCGACAGGCAAGTTGGGGCAGGTGAAGGGTGGGACCGAGAGGTGGCCAGCATTTGGGCTGGCTAGTGAGGTGGAGGAGAAACCCACTTTACAGCAGGGCCCTAGAGCTGTCTTCTTCCTTTTCCATTCCTACCTCATAGAGATAATAACTTACCTCTTTTGTTGAGCACTTACTATGTGACATGCAGCATGTCTAGTGCTCACTTAACCATCCAAACAACCCCATGGGTTAGTATTACCAGTGTTCCATACAAATGAGAAAATGGGCTCACAGAGATAGTGGCTTGCTTTTTTTTTTTTTTGGAGAGGTTTTTGCTATAGGGTGGGTGTGCTTGCCAGAAAAACAAGAGACAGAGAGATAGAAAGCGAGAAATCACCCCCCAGGGGGGATGGCCACGCCGCAATCCCTTCTCCATTCTCCTCTTGGGATCTTGGGCATGCACGCACATGCGCCCAGTGTGAGTTTAATCCACCGGGTCCAAGACTCGAACCGTGGCCCACTACATGGGAGTCCAGCAACATAGCCATTATGCTAACTGCTGGTCCCATGTTGGCTTGCTTTCTCACTTACTCTCTCTGTGTCTCTCTCTCACTGGTCAAATTAAAATGAGTGAATTAATGGATAACATTAAATGAATAATTATTTTAAAAATAACCATTAGGGAAAAAAAAACTTGGGACTTGAACTGGATGGGGGCTCCAGAAAACTCATGGATTCTTTCTCTCTGGACTCTATCACCCAGGTTCACAGATGGAGCAAAACTGTTGTTTCACCTGCGCCAGCTGCTGAAAGAGTTGAAAGGATTGAGTGACTTGGTTAGCTATCAGGATGACCCTCTGACCAAAGGAGTGGACCTGCGGAAGGCCCAGGTCACAGAGTTGCTGCAGCGTCTGCTCCACAGGTCTAGAGGGGGTCTCAAGGAAGAAAGACAGAGGGAAGGAACAAGGGGCATCAATCTTGCAGACACTGAGCTATATATTCTCTTCACACACCTCTTTCCAGAGCCTTCGTGGTCGAAACCCAGCCCTGCATGCCCCAAGTTCCCCATCGACCCCTCATCCTCAAGACTGGGAGCAAGTTCACCGTCCGAACAAGGTTGGTACTTCAGAACTTGTCACTGCTTCCTTTTCCAACCCTGCCTCTGTACACTCTTTGGCCTGACAGATCTTTGTGCACTTGGCCTTTTCTTCTCCTGTTCCCCCTCACCCACCTACCTCTGCTGATCCCTTCTCTTACCTTTTCAACCATCTGGCCTCTCCAGGAGGTTGAGGTTGACTGCCTTCCCCCATCTACCACCCTTTCCCCCAGGCTGCTAGTGAGACTCCAGGAAGGCAACGAGTCGCTGACGGTGGAAGCCTCCATCGACAGGCAAGTTGGGGCAGGTGAAGGGTGGGACCGAGAGGTGGCCAGCATTTGGGCTGGCTAGTGAGGTGGAGGAGAAACCCACTTTACAGCAGGGCCCTAGAGCTGTCTTCTTCCTTTTCCATTCCTACCTCATAGAGATAATAACTTACCTCTTTTGTTGAGCACTTACTATGTGACATGCAGCATGTCTAGTGCTCACTTAACCATCCAAACAACCCCATGGGTTAGTATTACCAGTGTTCCATACAAATGAGAAAATGGGCTCACAGAGATAGGCTGTCTCTTTTGCAAAGCCACATAGCTGGTGAGCTGCAGAGTCAGGTTTGAACCCGGAAATCTGGTCCCAGAGACCAGATTTCCAACATTTATACTCTTTTTGCCTCACATTGATTTGTTTATATGTTTGTGATTTCTTTTCAGGAGTCCTCCTCAGTTACAAGGGTAGGTGCCTGACAAGACACTCCAAACACTGCATGGCCTGCTCACCACGTTTGCAGCCCTGGTGGGAACATGAACAAGAAGGAGGAGCATTTGGGTGGAACATGAACGCAGGGAGAAGTGAAGTGGGACTGTTGTTTCCCTGCTGAGTTTTTAGAATAACTCTGCTCCTTGTCTCCACATATCTTTTTCCTCCTGGAACAGCTTCCGGAAGTTCAACCTTCTGACCTCAAACCAGAAAACGCTGACCCCTGAAAAGGGACAGAGTCAGGGCCTAATTTGGGACTTTGGTTACCTGGTAAGAAGGATAAGTCATTTCTGCTTCTAGTCAAAAGGAATAGGGGCTGGGAGGAGTTCCTAGGCCTTGACAGGTCTTGAGGCAAAACAGGGGTCCCATTACTCTGGGGTCTCCACTCTGGCATTCTCCCCTTTTCCTCAATTTGCAGACCCTGGTGGAACAACGTTCAAGTGGTTCAGGAAAGGGCAGCAATAAGGTGAGGCCTGGAAGGGCTGGTGGGCAGGAGGAACTTGCAAAGGCTCTCTGACCACTGTGCCTTTGGCTGTCCCAGGGGCCACTAGCTGTGACAGAAGAACTGCACGTTATCAGCTTCACGATCAAATACACGTACCAGGGTCTGAAGCAGGAGCTGAATGTGAGTGAAAATGGAGGGGAGGAAGAGCTGAGGCAGATTTGAAAGAAGGCGTGAGGGGGGTTGAATCCAAGCCTCTCGGGGTGGGGTACCAACTCTCACCCTACCAAATGTCTACAGCTTGTAACAGAAAAACATTACAAGCCCCTCTGTGACTGCTGTCTTTCCCCCAGACGGACACCCTCCCTGTGGTGATTATTTCCAACATGAACCAACTCTCAATTGCCTGGGCCTCTGTTCTCTGGTTCAACCTGCTCAGCCCAAACCCCCAGGTAGGAAGTGGGCCCAACAGGTGAAGGGTAGAGAGGAGGGATGTAGATGTGGTGTGAGAGGGCTGCCTCTGAGCCCTCCTGCCCCTCTCTCACCCCTGTAGAACCAGCAGTTCTTCTCTAGCCCCCCTAAAGCCCCCTGGAAGTTGCTGGGCCCTGCTCTTAGCTGGCAGTTTTCCTCCTACATTGGCCGAGGCCTCAACTCGGAGCAGCTGGGCATGCTGAGGGACAAGCTATTTGGTATGGATCTTCCCCTCTCCCATCCTTTCCCCAGCTTTGGTGTGCCTCGGCCTTCTGTCCTACCAATCCCGGTACCCCTGGCCTTGCCTCCTCTGTCATCTGAACTGTCTGTGGCCATCTGTCCCGCAGGGCAGGATTGTAAGACTGAGGATGCATTGCTGTCCTGGGCTGATTTCACTAAGGTAACTCCCTGCCCCCTGTGCAGCCAGACCTAGTCCCTATCCAAATATTGGAACTTCAGACTGGCAGATGGCATGATGGTTAAGATGTTGGACTCCCAGGAACCAGCAGTTAGCGTAATGGCTATGTCGCTGGACTCCCACGTAGTCGACCGCGGTTCGCGTCCTGGACCCGGTGGCTTCAAACTCACGCTGGGCGCGTGTGCGTGCGTGCCCAAGATCCCGAAAGGAGAATGGAGGAGAAGGGATTGCGGCGTGACCATCCCCCCTGGGGGGGTGATTTCTCACTTTCTGTCTCTCTGTCTGTCTCTGTCTGTCTGGCAAGCGCATGTGCCCTATAGCGAAAATCTCTCCAAAAAAAAAAAAAAAAAAAATATTGGACTCCCACATGGCCAACCATGGTTTCAGTCCCAAACCTGGCAGCTTGCCTTCTCACCTTCTCACTGTCTCTCTTTCTCTGTTTCTTTCTCTGGTCAAATTAAAGAAGATAGATATATAGAGAGAGATGATAGATAGATAAATAAGTAGAATAAAAAATTAAAAAAAAGAATACTCAAAAACTGGGCCTTCCCCCCTCACCCCTTCCCCACACCAGGGGCAACTCCACACCTCTTCCTGTCTCTCCATTCTTCCTTCAGCGAGAGAGCCCTCCTGGCAAGCTACCGTTTTGGACATGGCTAGACAAAATTCTGGAGCTGGTACATGACCACCTGAAGGATCTTTGGAATGATGGGTAAGGCCTCTGTCAACCTTCCCAGTGCTCTCTGGGCTTGGGAGTGGCAAACAGGAAAAGAAATGTGTGTGTGGTCCTCCTCTCAGATTTATAGTAGTAGCAGTTGTAGCCAATATTTGTCAAGCATTTGTTCTAGAGCCTGCGGGCTACTCTTTGTGAATGCCTTCATTTCATCCTTACAACTACAAGTGGTGGGTGTTGGCGCCTTCATTTCAAGTGAGGAAACGGTCTCAGAGAAGTTAGAGAACTTGGTCCAGGGACAGCTACCATGCAAGTCCGAACCTATGTAACTCCAGGCCCACGCTCTCTCCACCACACTGCCTAGCGATTTATTTGTACAGTACTTGGTCTCATAAGTGCTTTCCATCCGTGTGATCTCCTACTTCCAACTCTGGGACAGTGGGTATTGGTAATAAAATGCAGAGAATTGGCCAAGATGGAATAGTTTGTAAGTGGCAGACTAGGGCCCAAACCTGGCATTCTCTCCCCATTCTAGGGGGTGTAGGGTGTGAGGTCTCCTAGCTGCTTTCTGTGCTCCAGACACATCATGGGCTTTGTGAGCCGGAGCAAGGAGCGGCGGCTGCTGAAGAAGACCATCTCTGGCACCTTCCTACTGCGCTTCAGTGAATCATCAGAAGGGGGCATTACGTGCTCCTGGGTGGAACACCAGGACGATGGTCAGTGCTCTGCCCTGAGATTCCCCCAACCTGTCCTTTCTGCCTTCTGCTCCTCTGCCTGCCCTCGATACCCCTGGCTCTGTCCTGAATCCCTCAGCAGGTCTGGACTTGGGCAGCCGGGATGGAGTGCCCAGGCCCAGCCTCTTTCCTCAAGCGTACCTATTTTTGCATCCGCTCTCCAGATAAGGTGCTCATCTACTCCGTGCAGCCCTACACCAAGGAGGTGCTACAGTCCCTCCCACTGACCGAAATCATCCGCCACTACCAGCTGCTCACCGAGGAGAATATACCTGAGAACCCACTGCGTTTCCTCTATCCCCGAATCCCACGGGATGAGGCTTTTGGGAACTACTACCAGGAGAGAGGTGGGAATCATTGATGTACTTCATTGCTTGGTTGCAGGGTTCTTCAGAGATCCATACATTTTACTCCTTCCTTTCAAACATGGGATATCCAACATGCACAGAAACAGAGGGATTTGTCCACACAGTGCTGCTAGTTCATGGACATGACTCTCAGACCATCTGCACTAGGGAACCCTGGTCTATGAGTGCGACTCACTGACCTCCCCCCTCCTGCCTATGTTCCCCACAGTTAATCTCCAGGAACAGAAGAAATACCTGAAGCATAAGCTCATTGTGGTCTCCAACAGGTGAGATATGAACTCTGTGTCATCCTCCCTAATTCTTTTAGCTGGGATACTGACTCTGGTCTGCCCATTTCCAGGCTTCCCAGCGTCTTTCCCTCCTAACTCACTCTCTCTAGCCTCTCGCTTTTCCTTATCCTAGCATATTTCCTCTCTCATACTTCCCTGCTGCCATCCTTAGGTTATCTACAGGGATTACCTGATAATGTCATGATCACTTGTGTTAATAAGCATGTACTTGATGCCAGGCACAATGCTAGTTTTGTGGGGGAGGGGGGGTTTCTGTTTTTTTATTTGTTGGTTTGGTTTTTAATTTGCTATGGGACATGTGCATTTACTGGAGAGACAGAGGAGTGAAAGTGAGAAAGCACATCACAGAGGGGATGGCCGCACCACCGTCCCTTATCCTCCATTCTCCTTTCAGGATTTTGGTAACACATGCACATAGGCCTGGCATGTTTGTTAAGCTGCCAGGCTGGGACTTGAACCATGTAGTTGGCCATGTGGAATCTAGCCACCTTAACTATCATGCAACTGGCCAGCTTTTTAGTTGTTTTTGCTGGTTTTTTGTTGTTGTTGTTTTTAGGTTCTTGCCATAGAGTGCATACACTTGCTGGAGAGAGAGACAGAGATAGGGAAAGTGAAAAATTACCCCCAGGAGGGATGTCCACACCACAATCCCCCTCCTTCATTATCCTCTTGGGATTTGGGGCATACATGACATGTCCATTTTCAAGCTGCTGGGTCTGGGACCTGAACCACTGTTGGCCACGTGGGAGTCCAGCTCCTCAAACATCTTGCCACTTGCTGGCCCTGTCCCACTAGATTTTTCTTTCTTTCTTTCTCTCTTTCTTTCTTTCTTTCTTTCTTTCTTTTTTTTTTTTTTTTTTTTTTTTTTTTTTGAGAGGTTTTTGCTGTAGGTCACGTGCGCTCACCAGAAAGACAAAGAGAAACAAGAGACAGAAAGCAAGAAATCATCCCCCCCAGGGGGGATGGCCACACCGCAATCCCTTCTCCTCTGTTCTCCTCTCGGGATCTTGGGCACGCACGCACATGCACCCAGTGCGAGTTTAAGCCACCGGGTCTGGGACTCAAACTGTGGTTGACTACGTGGGAGTCCAGCGACATAGCCATTACACCAACTGCTGGTCTCAGTCCCACTAGATTTTTAAAGAACATTTTTGTCTGTTTAATCCCTATGAGAATCCATTGGAGTAGATAATAACAATGGCCACGTTTATTGAAAGCTTATTGTGTTCCAGGCACTGAGCTAAACGCCTGCTATTCATTTACTCATTTCTTGAATCTTCACAATAGTCCTGTGAGTTTAATACTGTTATTGTTTTTGGATGAAGAAACTGAGGCTTACAGTGGTAAAGTGACATACCTAAGATACATGGCTGATGAGTGACCAGGTCTGTCAGATTCGACAGCCCTGCTTTTAACCATCCTACTGCCTCTCAAGAATATTATATATTGTTATTTCATTTCAGATGATAAATCTGAGGTTCAGAGTAGTGAGCCAACTTGCCTAAGATTTCCCAACTACTAAATAATAGGATTCTAACTCTAGGAAGCCTGATTCCAAAGCCCACCTGCTTTAGCTCTCTGCCTTACTGTCTTCTCAACTAAAGAGATGACCTCTGTTTGCTCTACCATTACCCACTTCTCCTAATAAAACACTGAACCCTAACCCCTTTGTTTCTTTTGGGATATCCAGACAGGTGGATGAGTTGCAACAACCACCGGAGCTTAAGCTGGAGCCAGAACAGGAATCGTTAATCCAAGAGATGATACCAGAGCTAGGAGTAGGCCTGGGGTTAGAGCCCCTGCTGGTAGCAGGGCTGGATCTGGGGCCAGCACTGGAGCCCGTGCTGGAGCCCACCCTGTGCATGAGGACACTAAACATGTCAGAGTCAAGCCTGAGTCCAACATCACAGCCAGAGCCTGAGCCAGATTTGCCCCACGATCTGAGACACTTGAACACCGATGGGATGGAAAGTAAGTGATGGCATGGGGCTAGGGAAGAGGGGACACCCTCCCTTCCCACCTCCCTTCTCTCATTCATTGTAGAAAAGACTGAGTTCCTAGCACTTCATTGAGATGAGGCTCATTTCCTCATTATCTCATTTTTTCTTTAGTTTTAAAGAATTATTTTTATTTAACTTTATTCATTTTTTTAAAGAATTATTTTTATTTAACTTTATTCATTTTTTAAAGAATTATTTTATTTTACTTTATTTATTCATTCATTCATTCATTTCGATTTGACCAGAGAGAGAGACATACACATCACATACACACAGATAGATAGAGAGGGAAAGTGAGAAAGCAAGCCACCAGGTCCAGGATTTGAACCCTTGTCAGCCATGTGGGAATGTCCAGCACCTTAACCACCACACCACCTGCTGGTCCCAACTTTATTAATTTTTAATTTTGACCAGAGAGGGACAGAGTGAGAGGGAGAGAGGGAAAGTGAGAAAGCAAGCCGCCACGGTTGGCTATGTGGGAGTTCAGTGCTCTTAACCACCATGCTACCTGCTGGCCCCTTCTTGTTTTTTTAGAGAGATTTTTGCTATTGGGCATGTGTGCTCACTGGAGAGACAGAGAGACAAAAAGTGAAATATCCCCAGTGGGTATGGTCATGCCACAGTTCCTTCTCCTCTACTCTCCTCTTGGGATTTTGAGCACACATGTACACGTACCCAGCGTGAATTTCAAGCCACCGGATCCGGGACTTGAACCATCATCAACTATGTAGTAGCCCAGCAACATAACCATTACACCATCTGCTGGTTCCCTCATGAATTCTTTTTTTTTAAATTAATTATTTTATTTATTCATTCATTTATTTTAACTTGACCAGACAGATATGAGAGAGAGAGAGGGGAGAGAGAGAGAGAGAGAAAGTGAGAAAGCAAGCCTCTAGGTCCAGGACTCGAACCATGGTCGGCCATGTGGGAGTGTCCAGCACCTTAACCACCACACCACCTGCTGGTCCCATGAATTCTTTTATTCGGAAATGCACACACTTCCCTCCAACTCATTATGTCTCCATTCTACCAAGATCCCCTTAAGGCCCTGGCCTTTCCTGTCATCCTCACTTTTCCTGATAGATTAGAAACCACACTGAGATCTTAGCCTGATTTCTCTTTTCTGATTACCTAGTCTTCAGAAATTGTGTAACGATTGAAGAAATCATGCCAAATGGAGACCCGCTACTGGCCAACCAGGACACCGTGGATGAGTCCTACATCTCCGGCCCCAGCCATTTCTACACTGATGGACCCTTGATTCCTTCTGACTACTAGAAACTGCGCCTGCTCATTCTTTCTATACCTCTTGCCCCTCTGACCTCCCTACATCAGCTGTTGCTCTCGAAGGGACAGGAAGTGAGATGTAACCCCTCCTCAGTGGAATTAACCCTGGGCTTTGGGTTGAGAGGCGAAAACATAACATGGGTACAGAAGGGGCACCAACAAATCAGAACAGGTTCTGACTGTAATTCTAAATAGGACCCTGTAGGCTGCCTGTTGGGCTGGAAGGTGAAGGGGTCATGGGGGCAGGCCGGCATGGTTAGGAGGTACTTGGAGGGCTCAGGGGATTGGCTTCTTTCCAGTATGGAAGAATTTCAACATTTTAGTAGCTGTAGGGGCTGGCAGGTGGTTAAGACACTGGACTCCCACATGGCCAACCATGGTTCAAGTCTCGGACCTGGCAGCTTGCTTTCTCACTCTCCTCTCTCTCTTTCTCTCCCTATCTCTCTGTGGTCAAATTGAAGGATAATAATGACAGATAAAATTAAATAAATAGTTCAAAAATTTTTTTAAAAAAACCACAACATTTTAGTAGCTGTTAAGGCTGGCTAAACTGATACATACTAGCTTAGGCCCTTGGTGGGAAGTACAGACATGATAGGACTCCATTTTTCTCTTCTGACTTTTTTTTTTTAATAAGTTTTTGCTGTAGGGGACATGGCTTGTTAGAGATAGGCAGAGAGAGGGAAAATGAGAAATCATTCCCGGGCGGAATGGCCATGCTATAATCCCTTCTCCAGTTTCCTCAGGATTTTGGGTATCCACACACACATCCCTGGCATGGTTTTTAAGACTCTGGGTCCAAGACTAAAACTGTGCTATCAGCCATGTGGAATCCAGTGCCTTAACCATCATGCCACCAGCTGGTCCTCTTCTGATTCTTTTATGTCTAGGGAAACTTTTTCCATTCTTTTTCTGAATCCTGATTCAAGTCCTAAATTTCTACTTTTCCTGCAGAGGCTAAGAGTTTTCTGTCTCATCCCATCATGTAGAACGCCACCCTTGGGGAGCAGGTGGTATTGTGGTTAAGGCGCTGGACTCCCACATGGCCAATTGTGGTTCGAATCCAGACCTGGTGGCTTACTTTCTCACTTTCCCTATTTCTCTTTCTCTCTCTCTCTCTCTCTCTCTCTCTCTCTCTCTATATATATATATATATATATATATATATATATATATATGTGGTCAAGTTAAAAATAATAATAAATAAAATAATTATTAAAAAAAGAAAACAAAATTTAAAAAATAGTAAAGCTCCACCCTGAAGATAGGGAGAAGTAGACCTCCTCCCCTGCCCTGTCCCCTTAGAGAACTACATGCATTTCACCTCCATAAAATGATATACCAATCTGACATGCCTGTGAAGCTGTGCATACTATTTGTACTACCTAGTCTCCACTTCCCTCGTGCTTAGGTAAGAAATCACTACTGGAGACCAGGGATGGTAGGGTTGCTAGGAATTTAGGAATTGCTTTTTATAGTATTGGATAGTGTTTAGTGTTTTTACAGAGAAAGATTAAGTGGTAGTAGGTCTTAGCTCTTTCTCTATTAACCTATCATCCCCTTTCTTTGGTCCAATATATTGTTTACCTGAAAGAAAGGTTGCTATCCCTTGGCCCTTGATGGGAAGCACAGACCTGTGCACCGGGTAAAGATCAAGTTCCTGGAACTTAGAACCTTGAAGGCTTATCATAGGACTTCGGACAACTTTATTCCATTCCCAGGGGAGGCCAGGGGGCAACTGTCACTGCTCTAAGATGTGCTTCTGGTGTGACTTGAGTTATAAATGGAATCTAGGCCCTGCACATGAACAAGTCAGTTCAGAAAGGGGCCCTTCTAAGCAGAAATGGCTAATAAACTTCGCGCTGACCTACAAATGTTTCATCTCTGAATGTGTTTACTTCTCTGCTCACAAAGACCAACGTTCTCAGGGACACCAACAAGCCATATTGTAATGAGGTCTGTAAATCCTGGCCTCTCTTCCATCCACCTCAGTATGCCCTTCTTATCACATTTCTCCTTTTACTTACTTATTTTTAGTTTGTTACAGGGTATGTGTGCTCACCAGAGGAGAGAAAGTGAAAAAGTTCTACCCAGGGGAATGGCCATGCTGCAATCCCTTCCCCGTCTCCTTCATTCTCCTCTTCAGATTTTGGCATGCACACACACATAACCAGTGTGTTTTTCAAGTTGCCAAGTTCAGAACCTGAACCACACAGTCGGCCATGTGGGATCTACCACATCATTTGGCTGGACCCTCTTTCTCTCTCTCTCTCTCTCTTTTTTTTTTTCTTTGAGAGAGACTATTGTTATAGGGCAAATGGGCTTGCTGTAGAGATAGAAAGTGAAAAATCACCACCTGGGGCCAGGGGGCTGTGGGGAGATGGCCACACTGAAATCCTGTCTCCTCCATTCTCCTCTCCAGAGTTTGGGCATACATGCACACATGCCTGGTGTGAGTTTAAAGTCATGGTCCCGGACTTGAACTGTGGTCCACTACATGGAAGTTCAGTGCCTTAGTCACTATGCCACTTGCTGTTTCCCCTCCTTTTTTTTTTTTTTTTTTGAATTATAAATATCAGAGGTTGGGACCAGCAGGTGGTGTATTGGCTATGTCACTGGACTCCCATGTAGTCAATCGTGGTTCAAGTCCCAGAGCCAGTGGCTTAAACTCATGCTGGGTGCATATGCGTGCATGCCCAAGATCCTGAGAGGAGAATGGGGGAGAAGGAATTGTGGTGTGGCCACCTCCCTGGGGGGGGATTTCTTGCTTTCTGTCTCTCTGTCTCTCTCCATCTTTCTGGTGAGCACATGTGCCCTATAGAAAAAAACCTCTCTGATATTTATCTATCTATCATCTATCTCTCTATCTCTATCAATCTATCTATCTAATCTATCTATCTATATCTATCTATCTATCTAATCTATCTCTCTCTATATCTATCTGTCTATCTATCTATCTATCTATCTATCTATCTATCTATCTATCTATATCTATATCTATCTCTCTATCTCTATCTCTATCTGTCTGTCTGTCTATCTATATCTATCTATCTATCTATTTCTCTATCTATCTATCTATCTATCTATCTATCTATCTATCGGTTGCATGCATGTACCCCAGAAAGAAAGCACCATCCCAACAGGCCCTTATCATACTGCAGTCCTTTTTTCCTTCTATTCATCCCATCAGAATTCTGGCCACACAAGTGCACATATACCCATTGTGTTTTCCAAGCCTTTGGAAGCAGAACTCAAACCCTGACTGGCCAAGGGGAAACCTGCTTCCTCTGCACAGCACTTAACTTCAATGATACGGGGCTGGCCCTCGTGTTCTTTCTTTTTCCCTCCTGTCCTTTAGACTCTTTCAGGGGGGCTATGAGCTCTGTATGTTGGAGGAGGGACATGAGTAGTTACATAACTATCCCAGTGATGGCAAAACCAGGTTACAAACCTGGGTTGTCTGATTCCAAAGCCCGCACTCTTTCGATACTATGACTATGGAGAAGAGGAAAGAAAATAATCTCTAGACTTTCCCCCTCCCCTTTCAAAGACAGTTTAGCTTCCCGTAGGCAACCAAGCTTTCTTCTGTAGAGGCCCAAAGATTCTCCCAATGGGAGAATCCCATTGGTTTGGGAAATTTATTTGAATCTTCCTGGAATGCCTTTCCTGCTCAAAACTGAGCCCTGACTTAAGATTTGCCAGTGATGGGGATTCCTGTTTTGGGCCTGATACCCTTTTGGCTAAGACAACAGGGAAGAGGCAAGGAAATAAGTGACCCCTAGGTGTGTCCCTACTTTCTAAATTCAACCCCTTGTAATCCCATTTTACTTGTTTGGCCTTGCAGAGATTAATACCAAAAAGATTCCAGTTATTCTGTATACGAGGGGATCATAGAAAATATCACTCGTCACCATAGCCCTTCAGAGTAGAAGAATACTGCATATTGTAGTCCCTTGGGCCTACCTTTCCATTTTGTTTCTTTCACAGTTGATCCTAGAAATGAGACTCAGATAGCTACATAAGGGGCCAGGAAGTGGTGTGATGGTTAAGGCACTGAACTCCTACATGGCTGATTATGGTTCAAGTCCTGGACCTGGTGGCTTGCTTTCTGTCTTCCTGTCTCTCTCTGGTCAGTGCATATGCCTTATCGTAAAATTTTTAAAATAATAATAATGGGGACCCAGCAGATGGTGTAATGGTTCTGTTTCTGGACTCCCCCCGCATAGTCGACTATGGTTTGAGTCCTGGACCCAGAAACTTAAAACTCACGCTGGGTGCGTGTACATGTGTGCCCAAGATTCTGAGAGGAGAATGGAAGAGAAGGGATTGCGGTGTGGCCATCCTCCCTGGGAGGTGACTTCTCACTTTCTGTTTCTTTCTCTGTCTCTCTGGCAAAAGCACATGACCTATAGCAAAAATCTCTCTAAAAAAAATAATGATAAATAAAATTGAATAAATAATTCTTTAAAAAAAGGGTAAATGTAGGGAACCAGCAGTTAGCGTAATGGCTATGTCGCTGGACTCCCACGTAGTCGACCGCGGTTCGCGTCCCGGACCCGGTGGCTTAAAACTCACGCCGGGCGCGTGTGTGTGCGTGCCCAAGATCCCGGGAGGAGAATGGAGGAGAAGGGATTGCGGCGTGACCATCCCCCCTGGGGGGTGATTTCTCGCTTTCTGTCTCTATGTCTCTCTCTGTCT
>NW_006203821.1:1087707-1106813 GCF_000334495.1 Tupaia belangeri chinensis | reverse complement strand
GTTTCCACAAAAATAAATAATCTGTAAATTTCCTATCCCATCTAATAAATACTCAGCTTTGTCACAGGTCAGCACCATCAGTCAGCATCGACAATTTTTCAAATATGCAAGTCCCATTGGCATTAATGGACTCATTAACTTGGCTCACAGTTGGCCTGGGTAATAGATTTGTCTCAGCACTGCTGAGCCATGGAGGTTTGGGTATCATCCTTACTCTGCTGGCGTTAGGGGCTCAAGGTTGCTGCTCCATGTGCAAAAACCCGGGCAGCTACAGCTACAAAGGCCTGGAGGTTACGAAGAATCTTGAAGCGGAGGAGGAGACGCTGCCATGGCTGGCTAGGACTGGGGCTTGGAATTTGCCGAGTCTCCCGGTGGTAACCCACAGGCTGAAAGGACATGGAACACAGTCAGAGAGGAGATCCTTAGTCCCCACCCTCCATCTCTGACTCCTATAAGCCCCCATCCTTCAGGCCCCCAGTTCATACCTGTAGAAGTTGGCTAAGGCCCAGGAGGGAGGCATGAAGCTGGCCCACAGGACCATCAGGAAGTAGAGAAGGCTCTCCTGTAAAAATATCTGAGCCCAGCAACTTCTCATAAAATATCAGACCCTGGTGGATCCTTTGCAAGCAGAACTAGGAAGAAAAAAAAAAAAAATGAAAGATGGATACCCTCTTCCTGCTCTATTCACTGAAAATCCACCCAGGTCTTTGCCATTTGCAGACACAACTTCTGGTTCACCATGGTGCTCAGTCATGTTCCCAGGCCCCTCTCTCTTGTGGTCCAGCCTCATTTTAGTGGTACCTACCTGACTGTTGTCCCTGAGTCCTTGGGGATCACAACCATCCCCACACTGGATATAGGGGACATCATTTGTAGTCTCTTCATCTTCCTCTTCCCTTAAATCCTGGAAGGGAGGAGGGAGTGTAAGGAATGAAGAAATAAAGTAAGAATTTTATTTACCTTTTGGTTTGCTATAGTGTGCATGTGCTTGCTGGAGAAAGAAATAAGGAAACTGAGAAAGCATCTTCTAAGGAGGAGAGCTGTGCTGCAATTCCTTTTCCTCCATTCTCCTCTTGGGATTTTAGGTACACATGCACATGCATCTGGCATGTTTTTCAAACCATTGAGTCTGGGACTTGAACTGTGAAGGTGGCCATGTAGGATCCAGCCATGTCAACTCTACACCCCCTGCTGGCCCAATAAAGTAAGTATTTTTAAACCTCCTCTGGACCTTTAGGTCCATGACTCTCTCAGGAACCCTACTTGTCCTCTCTCACTCTCTGATGGCCTCTAACCCTCCGGCTTCCACCCAAGGCTACAGACTTTCATTGCAGGCTTTGAGGGTTTGGAGAAGCTCCCATTGGGCCCCAGGGACTGTCACTCACCGTGTGTCCCACTAGTGGGTGTGCACTCCAGGCCAGCGTGCAGAGCTTCTGTGAGAGCTGCTGGCACTGAGCCCAGGAAGGGCTACTGCCCCCAGGCACAGCCCGGCCATGAGCAGTCCTGGGCGGCAGCAGCAGCAGCAGCAGCAGCAGCAGCACAGCTCTGCTCCCCAGCATCTCGTTGCCTGCGTCTCAGATCTGGCAGACTCTATGCCTTGCACAAGTTCTTGTGGAATCTGTGCCTAATTCTTCTGTGTTCCAAGCTTGATTCTCTCTGTTCTGTATGTCTGGCTTGGTTCCCTCTGCTGTTCACCAAGTTTCTGAGCTGCTTCCTGCTATTTTGCTCCCGTTGTTGCCTTCCAGTCTCTTTTTAAGATCCCTGCATTGTAAGGCCCGCCCTTTATACTAGCAGGTGACTCACAGCAGGTGGGATTTCCCTCCCTGCATCATCCCTGCATCATCACCCTCCATGGGGAGCCCAGGTATGCAGCCTCATTTCCAAGGGAAATGAGTCTTGTGGTTGCTGTGGCTAGAGGTCTGGGATGGGACACATGTGTAATGCTCTCCAAGAATGAAAATGGCCCAGGGGTTGGGGGTAACGAATATTTAAATTAATCTGGCCTCAAGTTCCTTCCTCTTTAATCTTTCCCTGATCTTTCAGACTCTCAAAGCTATACCTCTACCCAACCCCAAACCTAATTTCCTATCCTTCTTCTGCCTGAGGAAACACCAAAACTGAGAAGCATTCATTCATCTCCCAACAGAATGGTGAGCTCAGTTTGGAATGAAATGTCACTCTTACTTGATGCCCCCTTTCTAAGAATAAGGAGACCCCTTTTCTGTGTTAGGAAGTGTTATTTTCACTAGGTGATCCAGGTTTCATGGGAAAGAATGGACATAAAGGCACTTCATGAACTATGAAGCTACTAAGATGTTGTTGATCCCCCACTTCAGGCCTAACTGTGGAGGCTTGGGGGGAAGGATGTTTCTTGCAGGGAGAGAGTTATTGACTAAAAATCACCCGATTATTCCTCAAGCATAGTGGCCCATGGTTTCAGTAGTTCTGTGAGATTCAGGTGACCTTTTTTCAGAATACCAATGTAAGTAAGGGCTGAAAGTACAACTTAGACATTCCAGCACCCAGCCCTTACCCTTAGCTAGGAGTTCTAGGTAGATGAAGGTGCACAGTGTCAATGACCCTGGCCAGTCATTCAGCCTGTTGCATCCATGGGTAAAATCCACTGACGCTGATTTCATCACTCTCCCTGATGCAACATCCAGTGAAACAGCTGAGAGTGTGAGGTTGGGCGTGGGAGCGTAGGGTGGTCCAAAGCTGGGACTGCCCCGACCCCAGCGGAGGGTCCCAGAACAATTTGGACGTCAGGATGAGGCCATGGATGACCACGCAGTTGGCTCCCAAGGCCTCCCTAAGATGCTGACCCTTTTCCTCTGAGAAACTTGACCTCAAAGGAGGTCTCTTCATTAGAACTATTCAAAACTGCCCAATGAAACTTCTCGATCAAATATTATTATTCTGTGGTAAACTTACCCTTGGGATGAAACATTTCTAGCATTAGAGAAGTATGTCAGTTTGGGTGAGAAATAGGTTACTTTTTCCTATGTAGGGTGGACACAAGTAGAAAAGGAAATTGGAGGGAAGGGGGATGGGGTGTTTGCCTCACTTGAACATAATGTCTTCATGTTCTCCCCATCTCTGATCTCTTCTCCCTCCCCCATTCTGGGAGTCCTAAAAGTTAGGGGATGAAAGGTGAAAGGAGGAGGAAGTACAACCCTGGGGAGGTAGTGGGATAAGAGGACAAGGGTGAGTTGGAGGCATGGGGCTCTGCCTCTTTGTTTCACTTCCTGGTGCTGCAGGAGTTGGGTAGGAAGTAGGGTTGGTGGGGCGATTGTGGGACAATCGTGTGGCAGGAACTACTTCCAGGGCCACATATGACCTGGAGCCTCAAGAAGCCCTTGACGTCAACTGAGCTTCAACCGTTATGCAAATCACATTCACAAGACACTCCTAGGCAGGCCTTTCCAGTTGGTTGCTCAGACTCCAAATCCAGTTGAAGTTCCCCCAGGTGGTTAATAACAATGGCTAATACATGTCCAACTCTCACTTTATGCCAAGTACTTGGACTAAGCACCATAGATATATATATATATAGGAAAGGTTTTTGCTATAGGGCGCGTGCGCTTGCCAGAAAGACAGAGAGAGACAGAGAGATAGAAAGTGAGAAATCACCCCCCCAGGGGGGATAGCCATGCCGCAATCCCTTCTCCTCTATTCTTCTCTTGGGATCTTGGGCACGCACGCACACATGCCTGGTGTGAGTTTAAGCCACCGGGGCTGGGACTCGAACCATGGTCAGCTACATGGGAGTTCAGTGACATAGCCAGTACACTAACTGCTGGTCCCAAGGTCCCAATGCCCTTTTTTTTTTTTTTTTGAGAGATTTTCACTGTAGGGTGCGTGCGTTCGCCAGACAGACAGAGAGAGACATAGAGACAGAAAGCGAGAAATCACCCCCCAGGGGGGATGGTCACGCCGCAATCCCTTCTCCTCCATTCTCCTCTCGGGATCTTGGGCACGCACGCACACGCGCCCGGCGTGAGTTTTAAGCCACCGGGTCCGGGACACGAACCGCGGTCGACTACGTGGGAATCCAGCGACATAGCCATTACGCTAACTGCTGGTTCCCCCAATGCACTTTTAATATATTGACCACTTTTAATTCTCCTAACAATTCTATAAAGTAGGTATTATTATCCCCATGTTACAGATGAGAAGACTGAGGTACAGAGATAAATTATTTGCCCAAGATCACAGAGCTGTCAAGTAGGTAGATTTCCAGTGCCAACAATCTGACTTCAGAGCTTGCGTTTTCTTTCCTTTTTGTTTTTTGCTAGAGGGTGTGTGCATTTTCCAGAGAGAGAGAAAAAGAGGAGGAAGCATCCCCCCCCAATGAGAAATGGTCATGCCATAATCCCTTCTCCATCTTGTCTTTCAGAATTTTGGGCATGCACATACATGTGACAGGCTTGTTTCTCAATACGTGGGATCTGGGACTAGAACCAAGCAGTTGGTCATATGGAATCTAGCTGCCTTTACCACCCGGCCATAAAGTCAGCTTCAGATCCTACATTCCTTATTTATTATTTTTTAAGAGTTTTTTTTTCCCCTTAGGGTACATGTACTCTTCAGAGAGAGAGAGAAACAGTAAGAGAGAAAATGAGAAATCACCCCCTAGAGGGGACGGCCATACCACAATTCCTTCATTCTTCTCCTGGGATCTTGAGCATGCATGCACACACACCTGGGAGTTGCAAGCCACCAGGTCTAGGACTTGAACCATGATCAACCATGTGGGAGTCCAGTGATGTAACCACTACACCACCTGCTGGCTCCAGATCCTTCTTTTTTTAATATAATTTTTTTCATTTAACTTTATTTATTCATTTATTTATTTGAATTTGACCAGAGAGGGACAGTGGGAAAGCAAGCTGCCAGGTCTGGGACTCGAACCACGGTCGGCTATGTGGGAGTCCAGCACCCTTAACCACCATGCCACTTGCTGGCACCCAGATTCTTCATTTTTAATCCGTGCATTATGTGAATACTGTAAAGAGACACAAAAGTATCTGCGACTTATAGAGTCACTTACTTAGCCCTGGTAGCTCAGGCTCTGTGACTATGAAGTCTTTCTTAATCCGAGACTTCCATGTGGAGATTTCTCAAAATTTAGTTTAGAATCTCATAAAAAGGTTAAGTCAGGGACCGGTTAGTGCACTGGTGGCTAAGGTGACTGGATTCCATATGGCCGACTGTAGAGTTCAAGTCTTGGACTCAGCAGCTTGAAAAGTGAACTGGGAGCATGTGCCTCCAATCTGAAAGGAGAAGGAAAGGGAAGGTACTGTAGCATGGCTGTGCTCGCCCGAGGGTGCTTTCTCACTGCTCCTCTCCCTCACTGTCTCTCTCCTACAAATGCATATGCCCTGTGGCAAAAAAAAAAAAAAAATCTGATTCATTTAAGAAACCCTTTGGGACCAGCAGGTGGCATGATGGTTAAGGGCACTGGACTCCCACGTGGCTAACCATGGTTCAAATCCCAGATCTGGTGGCTTGCTTTCTCACTTTCTCTCTCTGTCTCTGTCCCTCTCTGGTCAAATTAAAATAAATGAATTAATTAAATAAATAAAGTTAAATAAAATATTGAAAAAAAGAAACCCTCTGAGTTAAGGCAATTTTCTCTTGATGTACGAACCCTCAGAATCAAGGAAATCTAATTAAGTCTGGTTTTTTTTATGGGGGTCTCTTTTTTGGTCTTATGCCAGTCAGTGAAGAGGGTGAGTAGTTGCTCACCAGTGAGACAGAGAGAGAGAGAGAAAGAGAGAGAAATCACCCAATGAGTCTGTTCATATAACAATCCTTTCTCCTTCATTTCTCCATCCTGCAGGGATTCTGGGCAGGCTCACAGAGGCGATCTTGTTTTTCAAGCTGCCAGTGGGCCCACAGATGGGAACTTGGTTTGGCCATGTGGGATATGGCTCCCTAACCACTAGTCTACTGGGCCAGCTCTACGAAGGTCTATTAGCCTTTTATTGAAAGAAGTAAATTTAAAACTATATCTTCTTTGAGGGATTTCTTCGCCCAGAGTCACTTTTTAATTTTAAGAATTATTTTATTTAACTTTATTTTTTTGAAGAATTATTTTATTTGGGGCTGGCAGGTGGCATGGTGGTTAAGGGCACTGGACTCCCACATGGCTGACTATGGTATGAGTCCCGGAGCCAGTGGCTTGCTTTCTCACTTCCTCCCTCTCTCTCTCACTCTGTCTCTCTCTGGTCAAATTTAAATAAATAAATGAATAAATGAATAAATAAATTGAGTTCAATAAAATTATTCTTTAAAGAAAAACAAGAGGGACGGAGCTGGCAGATGGTGTGGTGGTTAAGGGCACTGGACTCCCACATGGCTGACCATAGTTCGAGGCCCGGAACTGGTGGCTTGTTTTTTTTTCTCTCTCTCTCTGTCTGTCTGGCTCTGGTCAAATTGACAATAACTATAATGAAAAATAAAACAAAAAGGAAATAGTTTTTAAAACAGAGGGACAGAGTGAGAAAGTAAGCCGCGAGGTCCAGGACGCAAATCATGGTTGGCATGTGGGAGTCCAGAGCCCTTAACCACCACACCACCTGCCGCCCCCCACCCACCCGGAGTCACTTTTCTGTGGGCCTTAGAAACAGTGATAACAATCAGCTAAACTGCCCTGACGTCTCAGAACCGGACCCATTCCAAAGCAGTTGAAGTTCACATTCCCCAATAATCGCTTTGAATAACTGCTGACTGTAAACCCACGTATGTTTTGGGAACGCAGATATTTCAGTTTTCCGTGCTCAGCCTCACTGCCAGCTTCATGAGGTAGGGGAATTTGACAGCCGGGGTCCTCGGCCGTACTGTTCCCTGGGAATATTGCTGGGCCTTTGGGGAAGGAACAATCGTGGATGGGAATTTTAAATGGATGCCTTAGAATCGCAGAAAACGTGGTCACTTGGACCGTGTCAGAAGTTGGGCTCCCGCTTCCTTATTTTCTGTCCCATCTCTAGAAATGATAGGAAATGCCAGAGAGTTTCGGGGGCAAAAGGGTCAGAGGTGGATGAGTGGCTCACAAAAGCACCCCGTGGGAAGAGGGGGTGGACTAGGCCACGCTGGGAATACCCAGCAGTCGATTCCCCGTGCTTTGCCCTTCGCGTCCCTTATTCTAGAGTTTCTAGAACGTAAAAGTTCGGTTTCCAAGGCTAGAGGTTATTTTGTTCAAAGAGGTTCAAAAGCGATTAGTTTCACAGCGGCACTCAAGGCTATTTGTCCCCAACGGCAGCCCGTAGCCTCGTTTTTGCCCAGCTCCTGCGTCACCCGCCTTCTCCCGGAGCCGGCGGTACCTGGCTCCTTCTGATTGGCTTAGACGTGCCCTGACCCCTTCCTGATTGGAAACGGCGACTGGGAATCTGACGTCCTTCCCGCCGCAGGTTTGGTTGAGCCCGAGTTGCGGGGGAGAACTGGGGAAACTGGAATTTCCCGCGGAGCTGACGGCGCTTGCTCTCCCCCTACTCATTTTAATTCCACGCGCTCCAAAATATCCGCCATGGAGAAATCTTGGTAATGACCCATTCCCTGTAAGCATCCCAGGAACACATCTGACCCCTGCCCTAATCCCTCCCCTCCCCGCGGCCGAGGGAGAATTCTGGGTAACCGACTTCCCTGGCTTCCCCGGAGAATTCTGGGTAACAAGCAGATTCTGTCGTCTCCCCATACCCCCGCCCCAATGTGGGTAACTGGCCACTTATGAGAATCCTGGGTAACCATTCAGAGGAGCCTGGGAAACTGACTTCTCTAGTTCTCCTGACCCTCCTTTAGCATACCCCTGACCCCAGTTCTGGGAATCAAACACCTTAGATACCTCTGCCAAACCTCACAGCCCCTGTTTCCTTCACCTGATGGTTCATTGCTGAGCTCGGCAAGTGAACATGCCTGAGGAGAAGAGAGGGAGTCGGCTAGATTAGATAGAGGGTGGCAGGGAGTTTGGAGGGCCTAGAGGAGAGGCCGGGACAGCAGTTGACCCCCGTATCTTATTTCCCTCCTGCCTGTTTCATCCTCTGCCTCACGGTCCCAGCCTTCCTGCCTGCCTCATTTTCGTCCAGTCCCCATAACCTAGAAGACACTAAGTTTCAGTACCTAGGCCTATCCCTGACTCAGTTTCCTCTTTCCCCTTGCAGGTCAGGATGTTCATTCTAGGCCTCCCAGTGCCATCATGCTGAAGTTGAGTCAGGCATCTGAAGGGATTGTGCCAAGGGAGGGTGTGACATAAGTCTAATCAGCTGCCATCATCATCATGAACTTTGAGGGTCTGGACCCTGGTCTGGCAGAGTTTGCCCCAACCATGCATTCTGCCCTGGACCCTGTACTGGATGCTCACCTGAACCCAAGTCTGCTACAGAATGTGGAGCTGGACCCAGAGGGGGTGGCCTTGGAGGCTCTTCCCGTCCAGGAATCAGTGCACATAATGGAAGGCGTCTACTCCGAATTGCACAGTGTGGTGGCCGAAGTGGGTGTTCCTGTTTCCGTCTCCCACTTTGACTTGCACGAGGAGATGCTATGGGTGGGAAGCCATGGGGTAAGAACCGTATTCCTTTGTGAGGGCTGAAAGGAGATATTGGAGTTCTTTATCTGATCTTAGCTCAAGGACGGATGCTTTGCAGGGAGCCAGACCTGAGTTGAAGTAATGAAAGTTAGCTTGGTCTGTAAGTCAAGCCAAGAGGTGGTGAGCAGAGGAAAAAAATGGACTCCAGGATCCAGGGATGTGTTTCCTAAGAATATTTTTCTCAGAAGGCATTTCTGTTTTTGTTTGTTTTTTTTTTTTAAAGAATAAATTTGTTTTGTTTTATTTATTATTATTCTTTTTCAATTTGACCAGAGAGAAAGAGAGAGAAGGAGAGTGATAAAGCAAGCCACCAGGTCCAGGACTTGAACTGTGTTAGGCCATGTGGGAGCCCAGTACTTTAACCACCATGTTACCTGCTGGCCCCAGAAGGCAGTCCTTTTTGCCCGCATGCCCATCCATGTTTTGGTTAATCTTGGTAACTGTACCTATCACTTACTCTGTAGCCGTCCAAATCTAATTTGTAATGTCTCTCTTCTGTTCCACTTTTTAAAAAAGAATTATTTTATTTTTTATTCATTCATTCATGTTTTAATTTTACCAGAAGAAGGAAGGGAGGGAAGGAGAGAGAGAGGGAGGGAGGGGGAGAGAGAGAAAGCAAGTCACCAGGTCCAGGACTGGAACCATGGTCAGCCATGTGGGAGTGTCCAGCACCTTAACCACCACTCCACCTGCTGGTCCCCTCTTTTCCACTTTTTGAGTTATAGAATGTTGAGTAAATGTGTCTGCATATCTTACACGGAATCATTTTCTCTTTTCTGTTTGACTTTAATATCTCTTAGAGCAGTTGTCAGTGTTAGTTTTTTAAAAAATGTGTCCATATTGCCAATATGCTGTGAAACCAAGAGGTTTTGTAAGAAATAATATGCTGTCCTTGTTTTACTAATTTACTTAACATAGGACATGAATTGCTTTTCCATTAGAACGATGAATTTTGAGGGCCAGCAGGTGGCACTGTGGTTAAGGCACTGGACTTCCATATGGCCAACTGCAATTCGAGTCCTGGACTTGGCAGGTTGCTTTCTCACTTTCCTTCTCTGGCTCTCTCTGGTCAAATTAAAAAAATAATAATAATGATTGGGACAAGTAGATGGCGTAATGGCTATGTTGCTAGACTCCCATTTAGTTGACCGTGGTTTGAGTCCTGGATCCAGTGGCTTAATCTAATGCCATGCACATGTGCATACATGCCTAAGATCCTAAGAGGAGAACAGAGGAGAAGGGACTGTGATGTGGCCATCCCCCCTGGTGGGTGATTTCTCACTTTCTGTCTCTCTGTCTCTGTCTTTCTGGTGAGCACACACACCCTATAGCAAAAATCTCAAAAAAAAAAAAATGATGATGATGATGAATAAAACTTTTTTAAAAAAGGGATGAATTTATGTGTGTGTGATACATTTAGTTCAGTAGGCAGCTTATACAGATATGCTAGGCACAGGGAATAAAGTTGAGTAAAAGATAAACTTTGCCTTCGAGAAGTTTACAGAGCAGTGAGGGAAAAAAGATAAGTAAATAGATAATTTCATAGAACAAAGTACCAGTGTGAGAATATGTATTGGGTGCTAGAAAACATGGGAGAGGGTCAGAGGATCACCAGGAGGAAGTGACACCTGAATTGAGTCTTAAGAGATGAGTAAGAATCAGGTGAGGGAGAAGGAAAAAAGCTGTGCTGCTATGAATAAACAAAGAGTCCCAGGATATTATGCAGAATGGTAAGTATAGAGTACAGAAACTATAAGCAATTAGGATTTACTGAATTGGAAGCTGAAGAGGTAGGTGTTTATTTATTCAACTATTGTTTTTTAAAATTATTTATTTAGTTTTATTTGTTACTATTATTTTTTAATTTGACCAAAGAGACAGAGAGAGAAAGGGAAAGTGAGGAAATAAGTTACCAGGTCTGGGACTTGAACTACAGTCAGCCATGTGGGATTCCAGAACCTTAACCACCATACCACCTGCCAGCCAGCCCCTCAACTAGTGTTTTTTTTGGAGAGGTTTTTGCTATAGGGTGTGTGAGCTTGCCAGAGAAGCAGAGAGAGACAGAGAGACAGAAAGCAAGAAATCACCCCCTCCAGGGGGGATGGCCATGCCACAATCCCTTCTCCTCCATTCTCTTGGGATCTTGGGCACACACGCACACGTGCCCGGTGTGAGTTTAAGCCACTGGGTCCAGGACTCAGACCGCAGTCTGCTACATGGGAGTCTAGTGATACAGCCATTATGCTAACTGCTGGCCCCTCAGCTAGTGTTTTTGAGCTACTTATTAGGAGTTGGAGTCTAGGTTTGTAATAAGCAGTAAAAAATAATACAACCTTTGAAGTGTTGATCAATTTTTTAAAAATTATTATATTTATTCTTTTTTTTCTTAGAGAGGTTTTTGCTATAGGGTGCGTGCGCTCACCAGACAGACAGAGAGAGACAGAGAGACAGAAAGCAAGAAATTACCCCCCGGGGGGGGGATGGTCACACAGCATTCCCTTCTCCTCCATTCTCCTCTCGGGATCTTGGGCATGCATGCACACGTGCCTGGCGTGAGTTTTAAGCCACTGGGTCCGGGATGCGAACCGTGGTCGACTACGTGGGAGTCCAGCGACAGCCATTACGCTAACTGCTGGTTCCCTATTCATTCATTTTTTAAAAAAATTGATCAGAGAGAGACAAGACAGAGAGAAAATAAGAAAGCAAGCACCAAGTTCAGGACTCAGACTGCGGTCAGCCATGTGGGAGTGTCCAGCATCTTAACCACCATGCCACCTGCTGGCCCCCCCCCTTTTTTTTTAAGTTTATGTCATGAGAAAGACAAACCCCCTAACAGGATCTCTTGCCACAATTTTCTCTACAGCCTTGCCAACCAGCTAGGATCATGGGAATGTACGTGTACCTGGCATTTTTAGGTCAACCCGGAAATTAAACCCCAATCTACCATATGACTTCCAGCATTGCAGAGTGGTGTATTACCACTGTCACTATTGCTGGGCCTGATTAGTGCTCTTAGAAAATATGAGGAGAATGGAGGAGAAAGGATTGCGGCGTGGCCATCCCCCTGGGGGGTGATTTCTCACTTTCTGTCTCTGTCTGGCGAGCACACGTGCCCCATAACAAAAACCTCTCCAAAAAAAAAAAAAAAAGAAAATATGTATAGTAGCATGAATGTATTGAAATAACAAAGGGTGGGAGATGCTGCTCTTTTAGTTAGTCAGGAACACTCTCTGAAAAGTCACATTTGAGTAGCGAGTGATCTGGATACAATCCAGGATGTCCATTCTAGGCTCACTAGAAGGGAGAGAAGGAGCCATGCACATGTCTGAGCAAAGAACATTCTAGAGAATGACATATGCTGTGTTTGAAAGAGCTTAGATTTGATCCTTCAGGCCAGTGAAGGGTTTGTTTGTTTGTTTGTTTTTAAGAATTATTTATCTCGTGGGGCCAGTAGGTGATGTGGTGGATAAGGGCGCTGGATTCCCACATGGCCAACCATGCTTCAAGTCCTGGACCTGGTGACTTGCTTTCTCCCTTTCCCTTTCTCTCTCTCTCTCTCTCTCGTCAAAGAAAAAAATAACAATAACAAATGGAAATAAATAAATAATTCTTTTAAAAAATAATTATTTAGTTCAAATTATTCATTCATTTATTTTCATTTGACCAGAGAAAGACACACAGAGAAGGAAAGTGAGAAAACAAGCCATCAGGTCCAGGACTCATGGTTGGCCACATGGAGTGTCCAGTACTTAAACCACTATGCCACCTGCTGGCCCCATTTTTTTTTTTTTAAGAATTTATTTAAGATGGGACCAACAGTTAGCATAATTGCTATGTCACTGGACTCCCACATAGTCGACCGCGGTCCACATCCCGGACCCAGGGGCTTAAAACTCACACCAGGCGCGTGTGCTTGCGTGCCCAAGATCCTTTGCGGTCCGAACATCCCGAGAGGAGAATGGAGGAGAAGGGATTGCGGCAGGACCATCCTCCCTGGGGGGTGATTTCTCGCTTTCTGTCTCTCTGTCTCTGTCTGTCTGGCGAGCACACACGCCCTATAGCAAAAACCTCTTAAAAATTATTTATTTACAGTCTATCTGCTGGTCCCATTATTAATTATTATTAAATTTTCCATAGAGCACATGCACTACCCAGGGATGGTTGGCATGTACACATGTACAGTGTGATTTTTCAAGCTGCCAGGTGTGGGACTCAAACCACGTGGTTGGCCATGTGGGAGTCCAGTGCCTTAACCACCCCACCACCTGTGGGGCCCCACTGAAGTTTTTTTTTTTTTTTTTTTTTTAAAGATTTATTTTAATTATATTTATTTTATTTTAGAGAGATTTTTGTTATAGGGCATGTGCGCTTGCCAAAGATACAGAAAGCAAGAAATGATCCCCCAGGGGGGATGGCCATGCTGCAATCCCTTCTCCAGTCTCCTCTTGAGATCTTGGGCACGCGCACACACACAGGCGCAGCATGAGTATTTTTTTTCTTTGTGTGTGTGTGTTTTTTTAATGTTTTGAGAGGTTTTTGCGGGCACGTGCGCTTGCCAGACAGACAGAGACAGAAAGCAGGAAATCCCCCAGGGGGGATGGCCACGCTGCAATCCCTTCTCCTCCATTCTCCTCTAGGAAACTTGGGCATGCACACACACGTGCCTGGCATGAGTTTAAGCCACTGCGTCTGGGACTCAAACCGTAGTCGACTACGTGGGAGTCCAGCGACATAGCCATTGCGCTAACTGCTGGTCCCCCAGCATGAGTTTTAAGTCGCTAGGTCCAGGACTTGAACCGTGGTCGACTGTGTGAGAATCCAGCGACATAACCATTACGCCAACTGCTGGTCCCACTCATACTTACTATTTTTAAAAATTTGCTATAAGGGGCACCAGCAGGTAGCATGGTGGTTAAGGAGCTGGACACTCCCACATGGGTGACCACGTTTCGAGTCCCTGACCTGATGGCTTGCTGTAGGGCACACATGCTCACCAGAAAGAGAGAGAGAAAGTGAGAATGCAAGCTACCAGGTTCAGGACTTGAACTGTGGTCAGCTATATGGGAGCCCAGTGCCCTTAACCATCATGCCACCTGCTGGCCCCACCGGAAAGGTTTTATCCAGAATGAAGAGATGTGGTTTGCATTCTAGTGCTGAGGTAGCAGTATAGTTTGATTTAAAGGGGATGGGGCAGGCCCAGATCAGTTTGCAAGCTGTTGTTATGATTCCCATAAAATGTGATGAAGGCTAGGAAAGCACTGTGGATGGGTATACTAGAACAGATATGGTAAAGAAGTGAAATAAATAGAACTTGGACTACCAGATACGTGGTTAATCAAGTGGGTAGATCATATTACCATAGAGAGTATAATAAGAATTGAAATGAGATAAAAATACTGAGTTTAATTTAGGATGTAATGAGTTAGAGGTTCTTATGAGTTATCTAAGGAGAAAGGTATTTGGGGGCTGGCCCTATAGCCTGTTGGCTAAAGGAGTTGCATCCCACATGGTTGACTTGGTTCAAATCCTGATTCAGAAGCTTGAAAAATACAGGTGTGCATGTGTGTACTGAGACCCTGACAAGCTGGAGAAATGGAGGAGAAGGGATAGCAGTGTGATCACACCCACTGGGAGGTGTGCACATGCATGCTCTCTCTCTTTCTCTCTCTCTGGTGAGCACATGTTCACTCTGGCAATTTAAAAAAATGGTATTTTGAGGGCCAGCAGGTGGTGTGGTGCTTAAGGGCACTGGACTCCCACATGGCCAACTGTGGTTCTAGTCTCAGACCTGGCGGCTTGCTTTTTCCCTTTCCCTCTTGCTCTCTATCTCACTCTGCCCCTCTCTGGTCAAATTAAAATGAATAAATAAATGAGGTTAAATAAAATAATTCTTTTGTTAAATAATGGTATTTTGGGGCCAGCAGGTAGCATGGTTGTTAAGGCACTGGATTGCTACATGGCTGACCAGGGTTCCTGGACCCAGTGGCTTGAAAATCACACAGGGCACATATCTGTGTGTGCCCAAAATCCTGAGAGGAGAATAGAGACAGGTTTGTGATGTGGAGTGATTTCTCACTTTCCCTCTCTCAGTCTCTGGCAAGCACACACACCCTCTGGCAAGAAACTAAAAAAAAATGTTTTTTAAATTAACAAAGGTATTTGTATGCATGAATCTGAAGCTTGAATGAACAGTCTGGGAAAGAAAATAGTCATAACTTTTTTGGGGGGGGGTGGATTTTTACTATAGGACGCATACACTCGCCAGAAAGACAGAGAGACAGAAAGTGAGAAATCACCCCCCAGGGGGGATGGCCACGCCGCAATCCCTTCTCCTCCATTCTCCTCTTAGGATCTTGGGCACGCATTCACACGCCCAGCGTGAGTTTAAGCCACCGGGTCTGGGACTCGAACCACAGTGACTACATGAGAGTCTAACGACATAGCCATTACACCATCTGCTGGTCCCAAGATTCATAGCTTTAATGAGAATGGTCTAAACCCTGAGAGTAGATGAGATTAATTATGGAGACAAGTAGAAGGAAAAGATGTTAGGCTAGGAACAGCCATGTTTCAAAAGTGGTCAGAGAAAGAACACATAGGAGAAGGTATGAATTAAGTCAGAAGATAATTCAGGAGTAAATGTCGTCACATAACCCGAGAGAGGAATGAGTCTCACATTCTCTGTTCTAGCCTGTGACCCATAGTACCCAGTTTCGAGGTGGCTGATAGAGATTAAGTCTTTTTTTTTTTTTTAAGAATTATTTAATTTTATTTATTGTTGTTATTATTTAATTTGACCAGAGAGAGAAAGGGAAACTGAGAGAGTATACAGCCAAATCTGGACTTGAACCGTGGCCAGCGATGTGGGAGTCCAGCCTTAACCACTGCACTACCTGCCCATGCCAAGGTTAAATCTTTTTTTTTTTTTTTTTTTTTTTTTTTTTAAGAATTATTTAATTTTATTTATTGTTGTTATTATTTAATTTGACCAGAGCGAGAAAGGGAAACTGAGAGAGTATACAGCCAAATCTGGACTTGAACCGTGGCCAGCGATGTGGGAGTCCAGCCTTAACCACTGCCCTACCTGCCCAGGCCAAGGTTAAATCTTTTTTTTTTTTTTTTGAGAGATTTTCACTGTAGGGCGCGTGCGCTCGCCAGACAGACAGAGAGAGACATAGAGACAGAAAGCGAGAAATCACCCCCCAGGGGGGATGGTCACGCCGCAATCCCTTCTCCTCCATTCTCCTCTTGGGATCTTGGGCACGCAGGCACACGCGCCCGGCGGGAGTGTTAAGCCACCGGGTCCGGGACGTGAACCGCGGTCGACTACGTGGGAGTCCAGCGACATAGCCATTACACCAGCTGCTGGTCCCCCAAGGCTAAGTCTTGACTGTGAACATAAGAAAGCCAGCTGGCTAGTGGAGGGCTGGCCCTCTGTCTCTGACCTTCTGAATGCTGTTCTAATCAACAGAGCCATTCCCTATTCAGCAGGGTCATTGTGAGGATAAAATGAGGTAGAGTTTATGAAAGTACTTTGTAATGCATTCAACAAATGTTAAGACACTATTATCCATGCCAGCAGGTGTACAGAGGTTAAAGTGGCTGGATCCCACATGACCGACTGCACTGTTCGAGTCCTGGATCTGGCAGCTTGAAAAACACTTGAATGCATGTGCATGTGTGCCCAAAATCCTCACAGGAGAGTGGAGGAGGAGGGGTTGTGGTGTGACCATCCCTCCTGGGGGATGTTTTCTCACTTTCCCACTCTGTCTCTCTGTCTTCTGCAAGTGCATGCACCCTAGACCAATAAATAAATAAATAAAAGACACTATTATCCATGTCTTTGACCTGAGATTGACCCTCCCCTAAACTTAGGCCTCAGTTGGTCCTAGCCAGAAAGGCCAGGCAAGAAAAGAGAAGAGCTAAGCAATGTCCAGTCCCTGACCCATACCTGGGATGGCCCTGCCCCTCTACTCAGGGTTTCTTTGTCATCCTTGTCCCCTGCAGGGCCATGCCACTTCATTTTTTGGCCCAGCCTTGGAGCGCTACTCATCCTTTCAGGTCAATGGCAGTGATGATATTCGGCAGATTCAGAGCCTGGAGAACGGTATCCTTTTTCTCACCAAGAACAACCTCAAGTATATGGCCCGTGGGGGCCTCATTATATTTGATTACCTGTAAGTGGCTTCTCAGCTCTGGGCTGGCAGAAAGGGTCCCCCAAAAGACGAAAGGATTGGCAGCTTTGACACTCTGGCCTCTTGGCCTTTCTTTCCTACACAGGCTGGACGAGAGTGAGGACATGCACAGTCTCCTGCTGACGGACAGCAGCACTCTGCTTGTTGGTGGACTGCAGAATCATATATTGGAGATTGATCTAAACACTGTCCAGGAGACTCAGAAGGTGCAAGTCTGGGGCAGGAAAGAACCATGTAGGGCCTCAGGTTACCTGGAAGGGGAGGGTATGCTTGGGCTGGGACCGTACCTGAGGTGTGGGTGTGATCTTTCTGCTCTTTGGTCTGTGAGACGAATCCTTTTTCTCACTGGTTTCTCCTGTTTCCCTCTCCAGTATGCCGTCGAGATACCTGGAGTCACCATTATGAGACAGACGAACCGCTTCTTCTTCTGTGGCCACACATCTGGCAAGGTGGCTAAGCTCCATTTCTCCTCCTGTCACATAGTGGCTCTGTTTCACTAGCTGTCTGACTGGGCTCTGCCTTCCCTCATCTCCAGGGTGTTGTTGGATTGGAGATAAGGGATGGGGGGGGGTGAATTCACTTCCTGCTCACACATATTGTTAATGAGATTACTTTGTAGCCTAACATTTTCTATCTTAGCTAGATACCTCAGGAGCAGAAGGGTAAACGAGAGTTCTCTTTGGGGTCCCTTCCAGCTCTTGTGTTCTCTTGTCCTTTTTTTTTTTGGAGAGAGATTTTCTGCTATAGGGCACATGTGCTCACTGGAGAGATAGAGAGCAAGAAATCACCCCCCAGAGGGGATGGCCATACCACAATCCCTTCTCCATTCTCCTCTCAGGATCTTGGACACTCACGTACATGTACCTGACATGAGGTTTAAGCCGTTGGGTCTAGGACTTGAACTGTGGTCGACCACATGAGAGTCCAGCAATGTAACCATTATGCCATCTGCTGGTCCCTCCCATTTGTATTCTAATTGTCCATTTCCTAGAACCTTAGATCTTTTGGTAGGGACCTCACCAGATTAGGTACCTGGCAAGTATTCTTCCTGGTAAGAGTTGTTAGGTAACAGAGTTATCTCTTCTTTAGATTTCCCTGCGAGACCTCCGTACTTTTAAGGTGGAGCATGAATTTGATGCCTTCTCAGGGAGTCTGTCGGATTTTGATGTGCATGGCAATCTTCTGGCTGCCTGTGGCTTCTCCAGCCTCCTCACAGGCCTGGCCTGTGATCGTTTCCTTAAGGTGTATGATTTGCGCATGATGCGTGCCATCACACCACTCCAAGTACACGTGGATCCTGCCTTCCTGCGCTTCATCCCTACATACACATCTCGTCTTGCTATCATATCCCAGTCAGGTATGATATATTAATAGGGTTGAGTGGGAGGGACTTATGAATAAAGAGAAACTGGGCACCAGAAGGAGTCTTCTCTCAGAAACTTTTTTGTTGGAGGAAGAAGTAACTTTTCATCAGGATCCCAGAGTTTCACTTGGGTTTGGTCAGAGATTATAGAGCCTTTTATTTTTTTTCTTTTCTTTTTTATTTTTTTTTAGAGATTTTTGCTATAGGGTGTGTGCACTAGCCACAGAGACAGAGAGAGATAGAGAGACAGAAGGCAAGAAATCCCCCAGGAGGGATGGCCATGCTGCAATCCCTTCTCCATTCTCCTCTCAGGATTTTGGGCACACATACACGTGTGCCCAGCATGAGTTTTAAGTCACCAGATCTGAGGCTTGAACCACAGTCGACTATATGGGAGTCCAACGACATAACCATTATGCCATCTGCTGGTCACATAATAGAGCTTTTATTTTCTCCTTGGGTATGAAGAACTCAGAAAACGTAAATATGGAGGAGGCAGAATAACTCAAAATTGTTCTTTGTTGGGTTACAAACTGTCCTGTGGTTTAAGGAACGGCCTCAGATAGCACTCACTCTATCTCTAGGCATGGATTCGGGGCCCATCTGGCCTTCATATCAGGTGAGGAAGGTATAAAGGACTTATAGAAAGATGGCTCCCTTTCACCTTCCAGGGCTCAGTGGGCTTCTTCCTCTCCTCTAGGGCAGTGCCAGTTTTGTGAGCCCACAGGCCTGGCCAACCCAGCAGACATCTTTCATGTGAATCCTGTGGGACCTCTGCTAATGACATTTGATGTGTCAGCTAGCAAGCAGGCCCTGGCCTTCGGAGATTCCGAGGGCTGTGTGCACCTATGGACTGATTCCCCTGAGCCTTCATTCAACCCCTACTCCCGTGAGACTGAGTTTGCTTTGCCTTGTCTTGTGGACTCACTGCCTCCTCTGGACTGGAGCCAGGACCTGCTGCCTC
>NW_006203821.1:1082570-1087616 GCF_000334495.1 Tupaia belangeri chinensis | reverse complement strand
CCCTCATCCCTGTCCCGCTTACCACTGACACACTCCTCTCCGATTGGCCTGCTGCCAACGCTGCTCCAGCCCCCAGGTTGTGCCTCACCTCTGGGCCAAAAGGAGGGAGGGGGAAAGGGCCAAGATAGCAGAACTGTCTGGTAGTCCTGTTATCGTACCACTTGCCCAATTTGTGTCTACCTTTACTTTGGTATTTTCTTTATTTCTTGATCCTCGGGGGCTGAGGAGTGGATACCACGACCTTTTAATCCCTAGAACTATATTGGATTACAGGCGAGCACCACCTGTGGATGCAGAGATTCTGCGCACCATGAAGAAGGTGGGCTTCATTGGTTACGCACCTAACCCCCGCACCAGGCTGCGCAATCAGGTATGTTCAGAGGGGAGAAGGTCAGCGCCCACCCCAGCGGCACCCGCTGGCATCTCTTCTTTTTCCTTTACTTGTCTTTGTTTTCAGACAGTTGGTAAACGCTTCTTGGGGCCTGCTGAATTGAAGGGACACTAGGTGTTAGGGAAGACTCAGAGACATAGAAGATAGGGTCCTTGCTATTAGGAGGTTTGGAATTTGGTCAGGGAATATACAGTAGATGGAAGATATTGAGCTGGGAAGTGGGATATGGGTAATGATAGTAACAGAATATTCAAAAGGCAAGGACTGTTAGTGAAGGTCTCAAGAGACATATGTTTGAGGGGGACTGAGTATACCGGTCTGGCTGGAGCAACTGTTAACAGTATTGGGAAGCAGAAAGGGATTAAAGTTAGAAAGGGCCAGATTGGGAGCTGCAGACACCAGTGTTTAGAGGGAAAAGTGATGGACTGGAAGCCTCTGGGAGGGTTATTTGGGAGTGGTACACTGGACATAGTGAATAGAGGGAGACCAGCGTAGAAGCCCTCACAGTTGTCCAGCTGTGATGAAGTAAATGATACCCATGGAATTTAACAGGAAGCAGTGAGTGTTTTGAGACTGCTATGAGAATAGAAGGTTCGAGGTTTGGTGACTATGAAGGTGGGGATCATCCAGATATGTTTAAGATGTCCAACAAAGTTAACTCTTTTTAAAAATCCTAGATTCCTTACCGACTCAAGGACTTGGACAATGAATTTGACAGCTTCAGCCAGGTCACTGAGTCACCAGTAGGGCGGGAAGAAGAGCCACATCTCCACATGGTTTCTAAGAAATATCGCAAGGTGCTTGGGCCCTGTGAGATGTGGGAAAGCCACCCTGGGAAGGGGGTCATCATTTAGAAGGGATTGAAGGACTCAGAAAAGAGGCCTTCACCTATCATCCTGGAGCCAGGAGAGAGTTTCTGGGAAAAGCTGTGGCTTCTGGGAAGATTTGAGGGGCACTGAGGATATCATCCTGCTCAGACTCTTTCTACCTCAGGTGACCATCAAATATTCCAAGCTAGGGCTGGAGGACTTCGACTTCAAACACTACAATAAGACCCTGTTTGCTGGATTAGAGCCCCACATCCCCAATGCCTACTGTAACTGCATGGTCCAGGTAAGGGTGGGGAGTCCTGTGATTTGAACATGCCTACTGCCTTTCTTTTTGCCAGTGGTCCCTTACCCCCTATTCTTTCCAGGTTTCCTCAGTCAAGCCCACTTTACCATTGTGTCCTCTGCCATTTTCTCTTGCCTCCACAATCTTCACGTCTGCTCTGTAAGCTACACTGCTTCAGTGGATCCACCAGCTCACTTACCCTCCATATCTCCTCCTCTCCATCCCAGTTCTCATGCTCTTCCTCCCAGGTGCTCTATTTCCTGGAACCTGTTCGCTGTCTGATCCAGAATCACCTCTGCCAGAAGGAGTTCTGCCTGGCATGTGAGTTGGGCTTCCTCTTCCACATGTTGGACCTCTCCCGTGGTGACCCTTGCCAGGTCAGTGCCTGAAGACCTGGGACCCCTGAAATGGAAGAGGAGGGGAGGTAGACAGTAGGCAGGGACATCACCACGCAGAGGGACATAGAAGTGAAGATAAGCCTTTTTCATCAACACACTTCCCGGATTCCAGGGCAGTAATTTTCTTCGGGCATTCCGCACCATCCCTGAGGCCTCAGCCCTTGGTCTGATTCTGGCTGACTCAGACGAGGCTTCTGGCAAGGGCAATCTGGCCAGGCTCATTCAGAGGTGGAATCGCTTCATTCTCACTCAACTGCACCAGGATATGCAGGAGCTGGAAGTGCCCCAAGCTTACCGAGGTGCTGGAGGCAGGTATGGAATTGGGACAGGAAAAGTGAAAGCCACCATGATAGTCCCTCTGTGACTTAAAGGGTCTCCTGACTCCCTCAGTGTACATAAATTGCCCTCCCCACCCTTAGCAGCTTTTGCTCATCGGGGGACTCTGTCATCGGGCAGCTGTTCAGCTGTGAGATGGAGAACTGCAGCCTCTGTCGCTGTGGCAGTGAGACCGTGCGAGCCTCATCCACCCTCCTTTTCACACTCTCCTACCCTGAGGGTAGCAACAGTGGTATACCCTGCCCCTGGGTTCAAAGGGCTCCCCTAAATGTCCTTTCACATCAAGAAAGCGGTGGTAGGGGCTAACTGGTAAAGGGGAGAACCTGGAATAAAGCACCTCATTTCCCCTTAGATAAAACCGGGAAGAACTATGACTTTGCTCAGGTGTTGAAGCGAAGCATCTGCCTGGAGCAGAACACGCAGGCCTGGTGTGACAACTGTGAGAAGTACCAGCCCACGGTGAGTGGGTTGTTGCACTGGACTAGAGTTCTGCCGTGTTGGGACTTAGCCAGGGTCTCATCTGGGGCTGGCTGTTTTAGTGCTGCCATCCAGGGATATCTTGAGAATGGGAAGACCCCAGTTTGCAGATGCAGATCCAGGTTTTACTGTTCCTGTTCAGATTTGTTTTCCCTGTAGACTCCCTGCCATTCCTCGTTATTTTGTCCTCTCAGATTCAGACCCGCAACATCCGTCATCTCCCAGATATTCTTGTCATCAATTGTGAGGTGAACAGCTCAAAGGAGGCCGATTTCTGGAGAATGCAGGCTGAGGTAAGGACTAGGCTGGAAATGGCTTTTAGGAGTACTTTTCGTTTTCTGCCCCTCCTGACTTCTCTATGTGATTATGCTCCTGGGCAAGCAGATGTTTTTCTTCTTTGTGTTGAGGTTGCCTTCAAGATGGCAGTAAAGAAGCATGGTGGGGAAATGTCCAAGAATAAAGAATTCACTTTGACTGATTGGTAAGTACCATCCTGGAAGTTGTCAAAGGATTGAACTACCCACCAAGTTCCTCTTGTCACTGGCTCGATTTCTTTAGAACCAACTTTCAGTTCTTCTGTCCTAATAGGAAGGAATTAGGGAGTCCAGAAGGTGTGCTGGTGTATCCTTCCATTGAGGACTTGAAGAATGTCTGGCTTCCTTTCTCCATTCGCATGAAGATGACCAAGAACAAAGGACTGGATGTTTGCAATTGGACTGATGGGGATGAGGTGCAGGTTGTTGAAAAACTGGGAAGGGGGGCGGGGAGTAGGGGACAGAGGTGGGGCAGAAGTGAAGCAGCCTGGTGGGAAAGTGGAACTTAGTAGAAGAAAAAGGAAATAAGGGCAAGTATTTATAGTTGTGGGATTTCTCAGAGTGATCCTGTTTAGTTTTAGGAGACACAGAGGGGCTCAGATGGCAATCACCCACCCTGATTCCCCATTCTCCAGACCCCCAACTCCCCGTCCTCTGTCCCCGTGCCCCATCCTTCCCCATCCTTAAACTTAGCTTAGCAGCCTGGGTACCCCCCTCACAGTGGGGCCCAGCCAGGGCAGAGGAGGAGCATGGTGTCTATGTGTATGACCTGATGGCTACTGTGGTACACATCCTGGACTCACGCACAGGGGGCAGCCTGGTGGCTCACATCAAAGTTGGAGAGACCTATCACCAGCGCAAGGAGGTGAGTGAGGTGGTACAGGGCAGGGACACTGCTGGGATGGCCACAGTGGAGTCCCAGGCCTGACCTTGAAGGTGGAGTGGTCCAGTCATCACTTTGACATTAGTTTTTCTTGGTATCTTCACAGGGTGTTACTCACCAGCAGTGGTATCTCTTCAATGATTTTCTTATTGAACCTATTGATAAGGTTAGTTCATCATGTTCCGAAATCCTTTTCATCTCTCTTTTTCCAGCATCCTCATCCAGGGTCCTATAGAATGCCAGGCAGTTTCAGGAGGGAGGGAGAGGGATACCCAGGAATAAAGTGTTAGCAGAATTACAAAGAGCACCTGAGGGCCAGCAAGTGGCATGGTGGTGGTTTAGGTGCTAGATTCCACATGCCTGACTCTACATTTTGAGTCACAGACCCAGAAGCTTGAAAAACATACTGGGGACGTGTGTGTGTGTCCAAAATCCTGAGAAGAGAATGGAGAAGGGACTGCAGTGTAGCCAACCCTGCCCCCAGAGGGATGATTTCTCACTTTCTCTCTCTCTTCTCAGCAAGTGCACACACCCTATGGCAAAAATCTAAATAAATAAGATACCACCTGAGTCCTGGGGAATAGTAAAAAGGGGCATTATATATAGACTACAAGTGCTTTCTCTTTTCTTTCTTTCTTTCTTTTTAATAAGTACTTTTTCTTTTCGTAGCATGAGGCTGTGCAGTTTGACATGAATTGGAAAGTACCTGCTATCCTTTATTACGTCAAAAGAAATCTCAATTCCAGATACAACCTGAACAGTAAGTGGTACAGAGTAAACATTTTTTTCCCCATTACTAACTCATTTAATGTGCCCAAAGTAAACTAAAGTGAGTAGTTTAGCTTGGTTTTTAGAAAGAGGTCTAGGGGGGTCAGCAAGTGGTGTGGTTAAGGTGGCTGGGCTCCCATGTGGCTGACTGTGGTTCAAGTTCCAGACCTGGCAGCTTGCTTTCTCACTTTCCTTCTCTTTCTCTGTATCTCTCTGGTCAACTTCAAAAAAATAAAATAAAATAATGACAATTGGAGGACCAGCAGGTGACCTGGTGGTTAAGGCGCTGGAGACTCCGACATTGCTGACCATGGTTTGAGTACCAGACCTGGCGGCTTGCTTTCTCACTTTCCTTCTCTCTCTCTC
>NW_006203821.1:1080541-1082367 GCF_000334495.1 Tupaia belangeri chinensis | reverse complement strand
AAAGGGCGTGTGTGCTCGCCAGACAGAGAGAGACAGAGAGATAGAAAGCGAGAAATCACCCCCCAGGGGGGATGGCCATGCCACAATCCCTTCTCCTCCATTCTCCTCTCAGGATCTTGGGCATGCACACACGTGCGCCCGGCATGAGTTTTAAGCCACCGGGTCCGGGACACGAACAGCGGTCAACTACATGGGAGTCCAGCGACATAGCCATTACGCTAACTGCTGGTCCCAAGAATGAATAAATTTTAAAAAAAGTTTTAATAATGACAGTGAATAAAATTAAAAAAAAAAGAGAGAGAGAGAGAGGTCTGGGACATACCTTGTTAGTATTTGGGACTGGTAACCAGTGTTAACATTTCTGAGGTTACGAGAGAAATTCTTGCTTATCATACTTTAAATTTAGAATGGAAATCCTGGGGTTGTGTGGGGAAGAGATGGGGAAAATTTGATCAAAATGGCTGAGACTCTTTTGAGTCTAGCCATCCTTTTTCTTTTTTTTTTTTTTTTGAGAGGTTTTTGCTATAGGGTGCGTGCGTTCACCAGAAAGACAGAGACAGAGAGACAGGAAGCGAGAAATCACCCTCCAGGGGGGATGGCCACGCCGCAATCCCTTCTCCTCTATTCTCCTCTCGGGATCTTTGGCGTACAGGTACATGCACCCAATATGAGTTTAAGCCACCAGGTCTGGGACTTGAACCACAGTTGACTACATGGGAGTCCAGCAACATAGGCATTACACCAACTGCTGGTCCTGAGTCTAGCCATTCTTTTTCCCAAATGAAGATCTCTCATTTTGGAGATGAGCTCCTTATTAAGTCCTTGTTTATACTTTTTTTAAATTGTTTTATTTAACTTTATTTACTTATTTATTTTAATTTGACTATAGAGAGATGGGAGGGGGTGAAAGAGAGAGAGAGAGAGAAAGTAAAAAAGCAACCCGCCAGGACCAGGATTCAAACCATTGTTGGCCATGAGGGAGTCCAGCACCCTTAGCCACCATGCCACCTACCAGCTCCTCTGTTTGTACTTTTAAACTATAGTTTGTCTCTAACCTGATTTTCCTGGATTTTCTAAACTAGGGTTCTTACTTTTTTCACTGTTGTCTTTCTATTTTATTTATAGCATATTTATTTTTATTGCCAGAGGGCACATGTTCTCATCAGAGACAGAGAGAAAGCACCCCACAGTGGGGTGCCATCATGGCACAATCCTTTCTCCATTTCTTCATTCTGTCAAGACCTCCTTGGACATGCATGCACAGGTGCTCAGTATGCCCCTTGAGCTGCCAGGGCCAAGATTTGAACCACATGGTTGGTCCTGTGGTTCTGGCTCCCTCAATTGCTAGGCTATGGAGCCATTCCTCTTAGCATATTTTTTTTTAAGTTTTTTTTATAGGTCCATGCACCCACCAGAGAGAGAAAGAGGGAAAATTCACCCCCTCATGGGGGGTGGCCACACCACAATACCTTCTATTCTCCTTTCAGGATCTTAGGCACACAGACACAGTATGCCCAGCATGACTCTCAAACCCTTTGGTGTAGGATTCAAATTGCATAGTCAGCCATGCAGGATCCAGCACCTTTACCTCTATGCCACCTGCTGGCCCTGTTTTTTTTTTTTTTTTTTTTTTTTTTTATATTTTTTTTAACTTTATATTTTTTTTTTATGTTTTTTAGTTTGATCCAGGCAGAGAGAGAGAGAGAGAGAAAGTGAGAGAGCAAGCTGCCAGATCCAGTACTTGAACTGTGCTTGGCCATGTGGGAATCCAGCGCCCTTAACCACCACGCCACCTGCTGGTCCCGTCACTTTGTCTTTTCATTACC
>NW_006203821.1:1077751-1079907 GCF_000334495.1 Tupaia belangeri chinensis | reverse complement strand
TTTTTTTTTTTTTTTTTTTTTTTAGCATATGTCTTGATAATTTTCTGATATGACCTGCTCTAAGTGCTCCATTCATCACATGCGATCTTTATACTTATATGCTTTGATCCTTGAAGGATCATAGTGTAATATTTGATCAGCCACACTGGGTTTCTCTCCCCTAGTCACTTCCCTGTCTCCAGCACTCTGTCCTCTGTATTCTCCCTACCAGTCAAGAACCCTATTGAGGCAAGTGTCTTACTGGCTGAAGCCTCACTGGCACGGAAGCAGCGGAAAACACATACCACCTTTATTCCACTTATGCTGAATGAGATGCCACAGGTTGGGGACCTGGTCGGCCTGGATGCTGAGTTTGTCACCCTTAATGAGGTAACCAAGACCAAAAGGATGAGGCATTAGAACATAACTCTGAGGATGTTAGAAGTTGTTAGCATTTCTCTGATTTCCTTATTAACTCTTCTCATATAGGAGGAAGCCGAGTTACGCAGTGATGGTACCAAGTCTACCATTAAACCAAGCCAGATGTCAGTAGCAAGGATTACCTGTGTTCGGGGCCAGGGACCCAATGAGGGTATCCCTTTCATTGATGACTACATCTCTACCCAGGAACAGGTACAAGGATATGGAGGTACAAGTGAGATAGACGCCACACTTATGTAGAGTGCTTAGGAACCCAGAGAAGAGTGGTAAGGGAAGATTCTGCACCTCATTTTCTTAATGACTTGTCCTTTTCTCTGTCCCTAGGTGGTGGATTACCTGACTCAGTATTCAGGGATAAAGCCAGGAGACCTCGATGCCAAAATTTCATCCAAGCACCTAACAACTCTCAAGTCTACCTATTTAAAGCTTCGATTTCTCATTGACATTGGAGTCAAGTTTGTGGGTCATGGCCTACAGAAGGATTTCCGGGTCATCAACCTCATGGTTCGGGCAGAACTCTTTTTTAAGAGTTTTCTTTTGAGGATGAGCCTTCAGGGTATACATTGTGATTTGAAGAATAAGAATTTAGGGATCTTCTACCTTAAAACACCCCCATTCTTTTATTTCTGCCAGGTCCCCAAAGACCAAGTCCTTGACACTGTCTACCTGTTCCACATGCCCCGAAAACGAATGATTTCCCTACGATTCCTCGCTTGGTACTTTCTGGGTGAGTTCCTCTGCCTTGCAGGACTTTCCTCTTAAAAGCAGGAAACTTGGGGCCAGCAGGTGGTATAGTGGTTAAGGTGCTAAACTCCCACTTGGCTGACCACAGACTGAATCCGGGCTCCTGCAGCTTAAAACTCAGGCCAGGCGCGTGTCCATATGTGCCCAAGATTCCGGGAGGAGAGGGATTGTGGCATGGCCATCCCACCGGGGAATGATTTCTCTTTCTTTCTGTCTCTCCGGTGAGTGCACGCACCCTATAGCAAATATCTCTTAAAAACAAAAAAGGACCAGCAGATGGCGTAATGGTTACGTCACTGGACTCCCACATAGTCAACTGTGGTTCAAGGCCTAGACTGGCTGGCATAAGACTCATGCTGGGTACATGTGTATGTGTGCCCAAAGTGCTGAGAGGAGAATGGAGAAAGGATTGCACTGTGGCCATTCCTGGGGGTGATTTCTTGCTTTCTGTCTCTCTGTCTCTCTGGCAAGCATATGCGCCCTATAGCAAAAAAAAAAGGAAAAGTGGAGCCAGATGGTGGCATGATGGTTAAGGTCCTGAATTCCCACATGGCTGACTGTGGCTTAAGTCTTGGACCTGGTGGCTTGAAAATCATGCTAGGTGGGACCAACAGATGATTAGTGGTTATGTCACTGGACTCCCACATAGCCAACTGCAGTTTGAGTCCTGGACCAAGTGGCTTAAATCTCACACTAGGCATGTGTTTGTGCATGCCCAGAATCCCAAGAGGAGAATGAAGAAGAGATTGCAGTGTGGCTATCCCCCTGGGGGGTTTATTTCTCACTTTTTGTTTCTCTGTGTGGTGAGTACACATGCCCTATACCAAAAATCTCTTTTTTTGGGGGAGAAGTTTTTGCTATAGGGCGTGTGCGCTCACCAGACAGAGAAAGACAGAGAGACAGAAAGCAAGAAATCACCCCCCAAGGGGGATGGTCACGCCGCAATCCCTTCTCCTCCATTCTCCTCTCGGGATCTTGGGCACGCATGCACA
>NW_006203821.1:1075225-1077637 GCF_000334495.1 Tupaia belangeri chinensis | reverse complement strand
AGAAAAAAAAAAAAAGAAAATCATACTAGGCACATGTACATGCATGTTCAAAATCCTAAGGCGAGAATAGGGGAGAAGGGATTGCTATGTGGTTATCCCCCTGGGAGTTGATTTCTCACTTTCCCTCTCCCTGTCTCTGGAGAGTGCAGGTGTACATCCTATGCCAAAACCTAAAAAATAGAGGCAGGAAAAGTAAGAGAGAGAGTAAAGAGGATCTTGAGTTAGTGATGAGAGTCACTAATGGATTGAATTATCTTCAGTATCCCTTCTGTTTAGTAGAGAAGGTGTTTGACACTTTCCTTAAGAGCAGTCAGGTTGTTTTGTCATTTTCTGGTGGTCAGGGGTGAGAGTAGAAGAACATATTATTTTGCTAGGTCCCAACCTATTCCACTTCTTCTTAACTCCAGACCTGAAGATTCAGGGGGAGACCCATGACAGTATTGAAGATGCCCGCACAGCCCTTCAGCTCTACCGGAAGTATTTGGAACTAAGCAAGAATGGCACTGAGCCTGAGTCTTTCCACAAGGTGCTCAAGGGTCTTTACGAGAAGGGCCGCAAAATGGACTGGAAGGTGCCAGAGCCTGAGGGCCAGACAAGTCCCAAGAGTAAGGCCTGGGATGCGACAAAAGAAATAGGACTGAGTGGATTTTGATCACATATATTGAGACTGTAGCTACCACAGTGATGGTGATGATATAACAATACCATTCCTACCTTATATTTTTAAAGCATGAAACAGTTTACAAACCACTCAATCCTCCACTTGGTGAAGTATATTTTATTATTGAAACTTTCCATTGGTTCTATAACCTTTTCTTGCCCAGCTCTGCAATGTTTAGAGGTGTGTATCTTCTTTTTTTTTGCATTTTTCCTTCATAAGTATAAAAAGGTGTTCTTTTCGCCACTGCCTTCAGAGTCATGCTTTTGATTTTGTCTCTGACAGATGCAGCTCTCTTCTCCTCAGTGCTGGCACATTGACCTACCCACGCCCCAAAAAAATCACTGTCCTCTCCCTTCAGTGTTCTGTGGCCCCAGAACTGGGAGGTGGCTTCCCAAGTTGGCTGTACCCTGTCCACTTCCAGAATTGGACCTGCTTAGGGTCTACAGATGGTGCTATTAATAGAACTAGAATGCAGCAGAATTGTTGCAGAGATTATAGGGGCCAAATTCCTTCTCCATCTTTTGCAAAACAGTGGGCCAGAAACAATCTAAAATGGACCCAGATGGAAAGGAATTAGTATTCTAGTAATGTCCTCAGTGATTACTCTGCAGGCAAAGAAGCTCTTGGAACCAAAACTCTGTTTCTATCTGGCTAGGAACTGAAGTCCTGGACAGACAAAGCAGATATAGCAGTGATTAAGACAACTCAGTCTCCCAACTGCTTGAGGGATGCTGGAAGAGGGCCAGCATGTAGAATCTCAGTGGCTCAAGCAAACCAGTTTTGCCGACACTGTTGCCAAAAGGGCCTTTGGGTCCTTGACAAAGCTTGGCTACTAGATTAATTTATTTCTGCTGAGAACTAAAAAACATCAGTCTTCCATCCACTCTCCTCTCCCATGTTTTGTTATTTTTTAAGAATTTTGTTTTAAACTGCATGTTTTATAAAATAAAAACAAAAATACAGTCATCTATGTCATTAGAGAACTTCCAGCGTGGGTTTCTGTGACTTCAGCCCTCGTTTCTTTGGTTTGCCTTCCTGGTACATGACAAAACTAAGGTTATGTTCAAATCCCTATCTAGGGAACCAGCAGTTAGCGTAACGGCTATGTCGCTGGACTCCCATGTAGTCGACCACGGTTCGCGTCCCAGACCCGGTGGCTTAAAACTCACGCTGGGCGCGTATGTGTGCATGCCCAAGATCCCAAGAGGAGAATGGAAGAGAAGAGATTGCGGCATGACCATCCCCTGGGGAGGTGATTTCTTGCTTTCTGTCTCTAATGTCTGTCTCTGGGAAAGCCCCGCGCCCTATAGGGAAAATCCTCAAAAAAAAAAAAAAAAATTAAAAAAAAAAAATCCCCACCTAGAGGGGCCAGGAGGTGGTGCAACAGTAATGCCACTGTGTACCTGTGACCCAGACTGGCTGAGATGGGGTGGATTGGGGGGCTGGGACCCTTCCGGGATACCCTTCTATGTGTTTCATGGAATGAAAAAAAAAGTCCCTATCTAGGGACCAGCAGTTGGCATAATGGCTGTGTCGCGCTGGACTCCCATGTAGTCGACAATGGTTCAAATCCCAGAAGCTTAAACTCAAGCCAGGCGTGTGTGCGTGCGCGCCCAAGATCCCAAGAGGAGAATGGAGGAGAAGGGATTGGGCCGTGGCCATCCCCCCTGGGGGACGATTTCTCGCTTTCTATCTCTCTGTCTCTCTCTGTCTGGTGAGCACACGCGCCCTATAGCAAAAACCTCTCCAAA
>NW_006203821.1:1069989-1074033 GCF_000334495.1 Tupaia belangeri chinensis | reverse complement strand
CCATGTAGTCGACCACGGTTCGCGTCCCAGACCCGGTGGCTTAAAACTCACGCTGGGCGCGTATGTGTGCATGCCCAAGATCCCAAGAGGAGAATGGAAGAGAAGAGATTGCGGCATGACCATCCCCTGGGGAGGTGATTTCTTGCTTTCTGTCTCTAATGTCTGTCTCTGTCTGTCTGGCAAGCCACGCGCCCTATAGCGAAAATCTCTCAAAAAAAAAAAAAAATTAAAAAAAAAAAAATCCCCACCTAGAGGGGCCAGGAGGTGGTGCAACAGTAATGCCACTGTGTACCTGTGACCCAGACTGGCTGAGATGGGGTGGATTGGGGGGCTGGGACCCTTCCGGGATACCCTTCTATGTGTTTCATGGAATGAAAAAAAAAGTCCCTATCTAGGGACCAGCAGTTGGCATAATGGCTGTGTCGCGCTGGACTCCCATGTAGTCGACAATGGTTCAAATCCCAGAAGCTTAAACTCAAGCCAGGCGTGTGTGCGTGCGCGCCCAAGATCCCGGAAGGAGAATGGAAGAGAAGGGATTGCAGCATGGCCATCAACCTCCCCCCGCCAAAAAAAAAAAAAAAAGTCCCCACCTAAAAACAAAGGTAAAGCTCTGAAATACAACATTACCGCTATGGAGCTTTATATGATTTTGTCTTTTCCTGGACGATACTAGGTTTCTGCTTTAGCAAGCTAGTGCCCTAACAGATCGAAGATTTTATACTATTTTCTTCGTTAAGTGTGTAAGCTGACAAACTACTGATCCCAATGTAGCCTAAGACCTGTAGCTACTGGTAAAGGATCTAGCTGTTGTTGCGGTGCTTCTTGGGATACGTAGTTTCCCCTCATCGAAACCTGCTCATTGGCTACCAGCACACCTATCTTTTGGAAGGTGCTCGCCCACCTAGACCAAGCCTCGTGCACTTTTGCATGCCCACGTAGGCCCCGCCCCGGGCTCTGTCCTCGCTGGAGGCCACGCCTATTCTGCTGACCCCTCGGTGGTCACGTGGAGCTGTCCGCCACGCAAGTCTGGGTCCTTCTGCGATCCAGCGGGGTCCTAGCTGCCGCGGAGCTGCTCCTAATTTGCCTGTTCGCGCGAGAATTTGGAGGGACGGGTTTGGGGTCGGTGTGTGACAGGAGCTTGCTCGGCAGTGTACCTGAATCCCGAGTAGGAGCCACTTAGGGTCTGAGGGATCGGGCAATCGCCGGGGCACCCCAGGTCTGGAAAGCGCCAGTGCGCTCGGGAGAAGCCGGGACAGCCCGGCTCTCCCGCAGCCAGGTGTTAGGGTCGAGAGCCACCGAGACCAAAGTGAGAATTCAGACGTCTTCCAGCGCCTGGGCCACAACGGCGGCCCTGGGAGCAGAGGTGGGACCGATGCGGTGGCGGAGACAATGGGCGCTAAGGGCTGGGGATGCACTGGAGCGAAAGCAATGGCGGAGTCCTTAGAAAGGGGGCTGGTCCGCATGAGCAGTCTCACAGGCTGGACGTGGGGTGCAGAGTCCACATAGGCCCTAATTATTGACTGCTGTCCTCGCCGGCCGGCCTCCTGGCCTGATTGCAGGCGCCTTACTGCAGCTCTGCTGTGCCTGTCCTCGTGTAATTGACAGCCTTTCCCTGTAGCCGCCACATAGGCTGGTGAGCCATAGGCATCCAGTGTTAAGGTACCGACGTTTAGGACCTCACCTATCGACGTAGTTTCTGGGATGGAGCCCCAAGCCCTGAGCTCGAGCTCCCAACCACCACCTTGGGGAATTGGGGATCTTCAAGCGCTGAGAGAGCCCCTTTGTGTCCCAGCTGTTTCCTAGAAAGGAAAGCGTTGTCACTCTGAGGCCCTTCAAGGCCTTGGAATGAGGAGTAGGGAGGCAGAGGAAATGGAATCCGCTCCTTAGACCTATGTTTTATTCCCACTCAAACCCAAACCCAGGTGGAGCAACCCCACTACGCAAAAGATGAAAGGCTGGGGTTGGCTGGCCCTGCTTTTGGGGGCCCTGCTGGGAACTGCCTGGGCTCGGAGGAGCCAAGATCTACACTGTGGAGGTAAAGGCACAAAGAGAAGTGGGAGGAAGCAGAGCCTTGGGAGGACATAAGATTAAGGCTTGGGAGGATAAATGGAAATCCCTGGATTGATCACATTCTCCCACCGCCCTACCCTCTGCCCTATCCACCGCATCCCCATTCTCTTCCCTTGCACTAGCTTGCAGGGCTCTGGTGGATGAACTGGAGTGGGAAATTGCCCAGGTGGATCCCAAGAAGACTATTCAGATGGGATCTTTCCGGATCAATCCAGATGGCAGCCAGTCAGTAGTGGAGGTAACTGTTACGGTTTCCCCAAATAGAGAGCAAACTCTGGCTTTGTATGAGAACTCAACTAAGTAAGAAGGAACTTGGTTTAACAGACATGAAGAAAACTAACCCCAAAATAAAGATAAAATCATTTTTTGAGAGATTTTTGCTATAGGATAAATGCACTTAACAAAAAGATAGAAGAGAGAAATTACCTCCCCAGGGGGGGATGACCACACCACAGTCCCTTCTCCTCCATTCTCCTTTTGGGGTTTTGGGCACCCACCACATGTGCCCAGTGTGAGTGTTGTTTTTTTTTTTTTTTAAGAATTATTTTATTGGGAACCAGCAGTTAGCATAATGGCTATGTCGCTGGACTCCCACGTAGTCGACCGTGGTTCATGTCCCGGACCCGGTGGCTTAAAACTCATGCAGGGCGCGTGTGTGTGTGTGCATGCCCAAGATCCCGAGAGGAGAATGGAGGAGAAGGGATTGCGGCGTGGCCATCCCCCCTGGGGGGTGATTTCTCGCTTTCTATCTCTATGTCTCTGTCTGTCTGGCGAGCACACGCGCCCTATAGCGAAAATCTCTCTCAAAAAAAAAAAAAAAGAATTATTTTATTTAACTTTTTATTTTAAAAAGTAATTATTTTAATTTTATTTATTCATTCATCTATTTTAATTTAACCAGAGAGAGACACAGAAAAGAGAAAGTATGAAAGCAAGCCACCAGGTCTGAGACTTGAACTGCAGTTGGCCATGTGGGAGTCCAGTACCCTTAACCACTACACCACCTGCCAGCCCCTATTTATTTATTTTATTTTATTTTTTATTTTTTTGGAGAAGTTTTTGCTAAAGGGCATGTGCGCTTGCCAGAAAGACAAGAGACAGAGACAGAAAGCGAGAAATCACCCCCTGGGGGGATGGCCACACCACAATCCCTTCTCCTCCATTTTCTTGGGATCTTGGGCACGCATGCACACACGCCCAGCGTGAGTTTAAGCCGCCAGGTCCAGGACTCGAACCGTAGTTGACTACATGGAGTCCAGCATAGCCATTATGCTAACTGCTGGTCCCTTTAATTTTTTGACCAGAGAGGGACAGAGTGAGAGAGACAGGGAAGGTGAGAAGGTAAACTGCCAGGTCTGGGACTCTTAACTGTTGGTTGGCCATGTGGAGTCCAGCATCCTTAACCTTCCTCCCCCTTCCCCAGTTTTAAGCCGCTGTCAACTATGTGTGAGTACAGAAACATAACCATTATGCCATCTGCTGGTCCCAAGACAAGATCATTTTAAAAAGAAAAATACAGCAAAAATTAGAAGAAAACGAGGAAACAAAAACAGCACTTAGAGATATCTTAAAGATTGGCCTCGGGCTAGCCTCTGGCATGGAGGTTAAGGCAGCTGGATCTCACGTGGCCAATGGCATGGTTCAAGTCCCAAAACCTGTGGCTTGAAAAACCTGCTGGGTGTGTGTGTGTGTGCCCCAAATCCTAAGTGAAAATTGAGGAGAAAGGACTGTGGCATGGCCATCCCCCCAGGGGGTAATTTCTTATTTTTGCCCCCTCCCCACACACCCTATAGCAAAATTTTGAAAACAAACAAAAAAGATCTTATCCTTGTAATTAGAAATTTTGTTTTAGTTGAAAACATGATACACATATGCAGGGGCTGGCAGATGGCATGGTGGTTAAGCCACTGGACTCCCACATGACCAATCATGGTTCAAGTCCCAAACCTGGTGGCTTGCTTTCCCACTTTATCT
>NW_006203821.1:1065341-1069971 GCF_000334495.1 Tupaia belangeri chinensis | reverse complement strand
TGGTCAAATTAAAGATAATAATGGTAAATCAAATCAAATAATTATTTTAAAAAAAAGAAAACATAATGTACATATGTAAAGCTGTACCTAATGAGCAGTATATAAAGAAATGGTAAGGCTGTGATGATCAGGAAATATTTCAGTAGTTATGCTGAAAGCCCACACTACCTTCTGATGTTCTCCTGCAGAGAGCAGGTATTAGTCTGGTTTTGTTACAAAATAAATCATTACCTTTTTTTAAAAAAAGATGTTATTTAACTTTATTTATTTATTTTAATTTGACCTGACAGGGACAGAGAGAGAGAGAGAGAGAAAATGAGAAAGCAAGCCGCCAGGTCCAGGTCTCGAACCCTGGTCGGCCATGTGGGAGTCTAGCACCCTTAACCACCACGCCACTTGCCGGCCCCAATAAATCATTACCTTTATTCATAAGGTTTGAGAGACTTCAAAGGAAAAGAATATAGTTGATTAGGGTTCATCAAAGAGGTCTCTATAATTTGGAACTAATGATGCATAGCTTATTTCTTAGAATTGTATGAGATAAGATCATATATTTGAAATTTCCTTGAAACTATACAAATAAATCATTATTGTTTTTAATTAGGGAAGCCTTTCTAGAATAGGTTGATTGAGCTAGATTTGGAAAGATATGAAAGTAAAGATATAAATTACTAATGTCCAGAGGTAAAAAAGAATGACCCCAGGCTGAGGACATTTCTAGGTGCCTTATGCCCGCTCAGAGGCCCACCTCACAGAGCTGCTAGAGGAGGTGTGTGACCGGATGAAGGAGTACGGGGAGCAGATTGATCCTTCCACACACCGCAAGAACTATGTACGTGTCGTGAGCCGGAATGGAGACTCCAATGAATTGGACCTACAGGGCATCCGAATTGATTCAGATATCAGTGGCACCCTCAAGTTTGCGGTGAGCTGTGGGAATGGGTAGCCGGTTCTTGGAAACTAAGAGAGTTGTTGGAGGGCCCCAATAGGAAGTGGAGTTAGTGTCTTCCAAAGAGAGGAGGCTCTCTGGAAGTGGAGGCAAGAGGCATCTTCTGGCTGCATGGTCACTTGTTTCTCCCTTTGGTTGGCAGTGTGAGAGCATTGTGGAAGAATACGAGGATGAACTCATTGAATTCTTTTCCCGAGAGGCTGACAATGTTAAAGACAAACTTTGTAGTAAGCGAACAGGTAAGCTGCCCCAATTTTCTCTCTGTTCTCACAGCCCTGTAACATGTAACCCCCACCACCACCCTGGAAATCCTTCCATTTCCCTTGGCTTAGAGATTTGTGTTATTCTTCTCCATTCTCTTTCTGTCATCCTTCAGATTTTGTGGCTCTCTGACCCGAGATATAGAGGAGAGGGCTGCAAAAGTGCTTTTTATAAGCATATTCTCCAAAGAACAGTTGTTGGTAATGTGCTGCCAGACTAGTTTTGGGTATTCTGATATTGGCATATCTCAGTGAAAGTGGTATTTTCCTTCACATTGTTGTGTTATTTGCAGATCTATGTGACCACGCCCTGCACATATCACATGATGAACTATGATCCACTGGAGCAGCCCTGACCAGCTTGATAGATCACCCCCAGGAGGGGAAGATGGTGGCAATGCCTTTTATATTATGTTTTTATTGAAATGAACTGAAAAAAAAAATGAAATCAAAAGTACAAACTGTGTTGTCTTTTTGTGCCTGGGATCATCCCTTGCATTAGACTTGAAGATAGGGATGGCAGACAGGAAAGAAAACCGAGTGGAAGGAAGTTTGGGGATTGGTGTAGCATGAAGGTAGGAGGGCCCTGCGCCTTTAATTCTTTTACTTTCTGAGATTCTGCCCTATTCATGAATTAGAAAAGTATTTATTCAGTGCCCACTCAATACAATGTGTTTATAGTCTAATTATGAGAAAAGAGGATGCTCTGCGAATAAGCAGAACATAAGTAAGTGTATGGGCATTATAGAAATTCCTTGTTTTCGTGTAGATGAAACAAAGTAAAACAGGGCTTGGTCTTGTAGGAAATAATGGACATGCATTATTCTTCCCTCCCTGTCCTTCCAGATGGAGGGACCAGCAAGAGCAGTGACAGAAAGGGGAAAATGGATGTGACCAACTCAGCTGAAAAATAAGGGCTTTATCGGATAGGGACAGATGAGGTAAGGAATATTATTTAATGTAAGGCCTTGTCTGCTAGCCTAAGCTTTTAGATTTGATGCCCATAGCGATAATAAAGCATACCTTTCGCCACTGTAAAGCCAGACTCTTAAGCCTGTTCCAACTTCTGTGTGTAGAGATTCTGTACTAGAACATAGAGATGAAAACCTAAAGGATACCTTCTTTTGGAAACTTCTTAAACACCCTCATCCTGAGATATGGCTGTGTCAGGATTTGGAATGCCTCAAGGAGGGAATGCATCTCAAACAATTTTTAAATTACAGCCTTTTTGGATCTAGAGGGACCTTGGAGGTCATCACAAAAGTCATGACGCCTTTTTACATAGAAAACCAGAAAGATATGTCACGACTTTTTTGTTGTTGTTGTTGTTAGAGATTTTTTGCTATACAGTGTGTGCTGTCACTGGAGAGACAGAGAAAGGCAGAGACAAAGTGAGAAATGAGCCCCCGGGGGGTATGACCACGCTGTAGTCGTTTTTCCTCTGTTCTCCTCTTGGGACCCTGGACACACATGCACACACGCCTGGCATAAGTTTCAGGTTGCTAGGTCCAGGATTCAAACCGTGGTTGATCATGTAGGTGTCTAGCAACATAACCATTACGCCATTTGCTGCTCCCTCTTTTTTTTTTCCTTTCTTTCTTTTTTTTGAGAGAGATTTTTTTTCATGACTTTTCAGATGACCCAATAGTTCACCTCTGCCCCTTTTACAGATAAGGAAACTGAGACCCAGATGAGTCACTGTTCTAGAAATTGTATTATTAAAGGCAAAAGTAGATATTTAAGCTAATTTTCCTAAGTGCTAATCTGATCTAATTCAGCTCTTAAGTCCTTTTTTCTCTTACCTTTACTAAGCCTGACACATAGAATGAATGTATTCAACAAAACTTGTGTACTACAAATCCCTATGAAATCTGACACATTAACTTGGAGCAAGCACTATCAGAAGTATGAGGGACAGGGACCAGCAGGGTGGCGTGGTGGCCAAGGCATTGGACACTCCCACATGGCCAACCACGGTTTGAGTCCTGGGCCTGGTGGCTTGCTTAATCACTTTCCCTCTCCTTCTCTCTCTCTCTTTCTGTGTGTGCGTGTGTCTCTCTCCGGTCAAATTAAAATAAAGAAATGAATAAATTTTTTAAAAAAAGTACAGGGGAGACTACTCATAGGAAACTTGGAACTGTTTTAATTTGCAGAATAAATTATTCACAAACTTTGATAAAGTAAATTAATGCTAATTAGCAACAAATTACTTGTGACACACCTCACTGGTTTGTCAAGGTACAGTAATGAAGAACTCTTCAGGTGGGGGCTAGGGGCCAACAGCTGGTGTAGTGGTTAAGGTACTGAACTCCCACATGGCTGATTGCTGTTTGAGTCCCAGACCCAGATGCTTGAAACACACCAGGCATATGTGTATGTGTGCCCAAAATCCTGAGAGGAGAATGGAGGAGAAGGGATTGCAACATGGCCATCCCCTTGGGGGGTGATTTCTCACTTTCTGTCTGTCTCTCTGGTGAGCGCATGCATCCTATAAGCAAAAAAACTCTCTTAGACAAACAAACAAAAGAACTCTCCAGGTTGAGAGTCTTTGCCCTAATACACAGGGATATACCCTATATAGAAAAGGGTAGAAGTTATCTTTTTAATTTTATTCTCAAAGGTTATATAAACACTTTGCGTATATTTTTTTTCTGCTTTGTAGGTATATAATCCTGGGCAAACTAATTGTTCCGAACCCAGTTCACTCAGCTGTAAAACAGAGGTAGTTAAACCTGCTTTGAGAGTTATGACAAAATTTAAAGTCATTGGGAACCAGCAGTTAGCGTAATGGCTATGTCGCTGAACTCCCATGTAGTTGGCCGCGGTTCGTGTCCCAGACCCGGTAGCTTAAAACTCACGCCGGGCACGTGTGCGTGCGTGCCCAAGATCCTGAGAGGAGAATGGAAGAAAAGGGATTGCGGCATGACCATCCCCCTTGGGGGGTGATTTCTCGCTTTCTGTCTCTATATCTCTCTCTGTCTGTCTGGTAAGCGCACGCGCCCTATAGCAAAAACCTCTACAAAAAATAAATAAATAAATAAAGTCATTAATGCAAAATCTCAGTAACTCTGCAGTCTAATGCCAACCAACACTAGATTCTATTATTACTGGAATGTAGGAGCTATACCAGGCACTGAGGTCCCTTTGTGATCTGAGGAAGTCTTCGAAATGACATTTCATGGACCTGGGGCTTTTCTCATGAACCATGCAGCCTGAGCAGGTGAGCTTACCTTGTACATGGCTGTGTGTGCTGGTGGGGCTCTTGTACATTTGCCCAGGTGTGTGTGATGGGACTCTGTGTCAGGTTTTTACAGTATGGAAGCAGAAAATGGCTGAGAGCATTATTACTCATCAGCAAGGTTTTTTTGTTTGTTTGTTTGTTTGTTTTGTTTTAACATTTAACAGGCATTTTTTTTTTTTT
>NW_006203821.1:1062075-1065132 GCF_000334495.1 Tupaia belangeri chinensis | reverse complement strand
GGGTCCGGGACATGAACCGCGGTCAACTACGTGGGAATCCAGCGACATAGCCATTATGCTAACTGCTGGTTCCCGACAATATAACTCTCTTAATTCATACCACAAGGAATCCATAAATTCATCTGACCCTTTCTGGGGGCTCACTATAACAAATTATTCTTTTTTTTTTTGGAGAGGTTTTTGCTATAGGGTGCATGCGCTCGCCAGACAGACAGAGACGGAGAGACAGAAAGCGAGAAATCACCCCCCAGGGGGGATGGTCACACTGCAATCCTTTCTCCATTCTCCTCTTGGGATCTTGGGCACGCACGCACACGTACCCAGCGTGAGTTTAAGCCACCGGGTCTGGGACTCGAACTGTGGTCAACTACGTGGGAGTCCAGCGACATAGCCATTACGCCAACTGCTGGTCCCTATAACAAATTATTCTAGCCCATTATTTAGTTTAAGTTTTGTTTGTTTCTTGCCACAGGGCACGTGCATTCACCAGAGACAGACAGAGACAATGAGAGAGAAAGTGAGAAATCACCTCCCCCCCCAAGGGGATGGTCACACTGCAGTCCTTTCCCTTCTGTTCTCCTCCTTGGATTTGGGGTACACACACACACACACACACACACACACCTGGCATGATTTTCAAGTCACCAGGTCTGGGGACTCGAATCATGGTCAGCCATGTGGGAGTCTAGTACCTTAACTACCACGCCTCCTGATGGCCCTGGTAGAACTCTTTTTTTTTTTTTTAAGAATATTTATTTAATTTTATTTATTATTACTACTTTTTAATTTGACCAGAGAGAGAAAGGGAAAGTGAGAAAGCAAGCTGCCAGATCTGGGACTCAAACCAGTCAACCAAGTGGGAGTCCAGCACCTTAACCATCTGCTGGCCCCAGAATTCTATCTGCTGGCCCCAGAATTCCTTTTATTTTTTGAGAGACTTTTGCCTTAGGGTGTGTGTGCTTGTCAGATAGAGACAGAGACACTAGAAGGGAAAGTGAGAAATCACTCCCCAGGGAGATGGCTACGCCATAGTCCCTTCTCCTCCATTCTCCTCCCAGGATCTTGGACAGTCACACACAGGCACCCAGTGTGATCTTCAAGCCAACAGTTTGGGACTTGAACTGCAGTTGGCCATGCGGGAGTCCAGCGATGTAACTACTACACTATCTGCTAGTCCCTAGGACTTTTTTTTTTTTTTAAGTTTTTTTTCCCATTTGTTCATGGTACTGTGTGTGAATGCGTGTATCAGAGAGCTAGAGGAGCATACTTCACAGGGTATGATTGTGCTATGCCCCCCTTCCTCTAGGCCTCCAGCCCATCACCTATGCACTTGTGCATGTGCCTGGCATGTTTCAGGCTGACAAGCTGGGGATTCAAACTACAGTCGCAATGTGGCATCCAATTTATCTTGAGCAGCACATGACTGCTGTGCCACGGAGTGGCCCCAAGCATATAACTCCTAACCTTGCAAATCTGATTATACATTTTTTTTTTTTTTTTGCTGCAGGGTACATGCACTTGCCAGAGAAAACAGGGGGGAAGATAAAGGGAAAATGACACCCCAGTAGGGACGGATCACACCACAATCATTTCTCCTCCATTCTTCTCTCAGGATTTGAGGCATGCACACACACGCTCCTAGCATGTTTTTTAAGCCACTGGGTCCAGGACTTGAACCATGCAGTCACCCATGTGGGAATAAGCCACCTTAGTCACCATGCCACCTGTTGGCCCTAATTACACTTTAAACTTTAGATGCCTTCTAGATTAGTTTATCTGTCTGTCTATCTATCTATCTATCTATCTACCTACTTACCTAAAAGATTTATTTTTATTTGTTATTATTTTTTAATTTTATGACAGAGGGAGAGAGAAAAAGTGAGAGCAAGCTGCCAGGTCCAAGACTTGAACCATGGTTGGCCATGTGGGAGTCCAGCACCTTAACCACCATGCCACCTGCTGGCCCCAGTTTAATCAGTGTATATATGTGTGTGTGTGTGTGTGTGTGTGTGTGTGTGTGTGTATGTATGTGTATATATATATATATATGGGTTTTTTGGAGAAGTTTTTGCTATAGGGCACATGCGCTTGCCACAAAGACAGAGAGAGACAGAGAAACAGAAAGTGAAAAATCACCACCCCCCTGGGTGGGTGGTGGCCACATCACAATCCCTTCTCCTCCATTCTCCTCTAGGGATCTTGGGCATGCACGCACATGTGCCCAGCTTGAGTTTAAGCCACCAGATCCGGGACTTGAACCGTGATCAACTACATGGGAGACCAGCAATATAGCCATTCACCAACTGCTGGTCCCTTATCAGTATATTTTTAAAAAGTATTATTATTGGGGCCAGCAGGTGGCATGGTGGTTAAGATGCCAGACTCCCACATGGTCGACCCTGGTTTGAGTCCCGGACTCGGCGGTTTCCTTTTTCACTTATCCTTTCCCTATTTCTCTGTCTCTTTCTCTTTGTTCAAATAAAAAAATAATAATAACAGATGGAATTAAATAAATAAATCATTATTTAAAAAAAATTATTATTATTGGGCTGGCAGGTGGTGTAGTTAAGGGCAATGGACTCCCACATGGCCAACTGCAGTTTGAGTCCTGGACCTGGTGACTTGTTTTCTAACTTTGACTTTCTCTCTTTCTCACTCTGTCTTTCTGGTCAAATTTTAATAAGGAGATAAAAAAATTAAGGGGCTGGCAGGTGGCATGGTGCTGGACTCTCCCACATGGCCGACTGTGGTTTGAGTCCTGGACCTGGCAGCTTGCTTTCTCACTTTTCCCCTCTCTCTCTTTCTGTCTCTCTCACTCTGTCCTTCTCTGGTCAAATTAAAATATATTAATTAATTAATCAAAAGTTAAATAAAATATTTTTTGGAGAGTTTTTTTGTTTGTTTGTTTGTTTGTTTTGCTATAGGGTGTGTGCGCTCACCAGACAGACAGAGAGAGACAGACAGAAAGCGAGAAATCGCCCCTCAGGGGGGATGGCCATGCCACAATCCCTTTTCCTCCATTCTCCTCTCAGGATCTTGGACACGCATGCACACACG
>NW_006203821.1:1057520-1060863 GCF_000334495.1 Tupaia belangeri chinensis | reverse complement strand
ACATACTAAAAAAAAAGAAGAACAGGGCCAGCAGGTGGCATGGTGGGTAAGGGCTCTGGACTTCCACGTGGCCGGCTGCGGTTTGAGTCCCAAACCTGGTGGCTTGCTTTCTCACTCTCTCACTCTGTCCCTCTCTGGGCAAATTAAAATTAATTAAGTAATTAAGTTAGAAAAGGAAATTAAAATAAGTCTTGGTGGGGCCAGCAGGTAGGCATGGTGGTTAAGGTGCTTGTCTCCCACATGGATGACTGCAGTTTGAGTCCCGGACCAGGCAATTTGCTTTCTCACTTTCCCTTTCTCTCTTTGGTCAAATTAAAAAAATAATAATAATAAAGTTAAATAATTATTTTTAAAAAGTAAAAAGTTTTGGGACGAGCAGGTGGCATAGTGGGTAAGGTGCTGAATTCCCACATGGTCGACTGCAATTCAGGTCTCAGGTATGTTGGCTTCAAAATCATGCTGGGCACATGTGCATGCTTGCCCAAGATTCCAAGAGGAGAGTGGAGATTGTGGCATGGCTATCCCTCCAAGGGATGATTTCTCAAAGAATTATTTATTTTTAAAATTATCATTATTATTTAATTTGACCAGAGAGACAGAGAGGGAGGGAAAGTGAGAAAGCAAGCCACCGGGTCCAGGACTCAAACCATGGTTTTCCACGTGGGAGTCCAGCATCCCAACCACCACACCACCTGCTGGCCCTGACAAAAACTCATTAAAAAAAAACAAAAAACAAAACTATAAGTTAGGGCTGGCTCCATGGCCTGGTAGTTAGGCAGCCAGATCTCACATGGCTGATCCTGCAGTTTGAGTCCTGGACTTGGCAGTTTGAGAATCCCACCAGGTACATGGACATAGGTACCCCATATCTAGACAGGATGGAGAGGTGGAGGACAAGGACTGTTTGTGACAATTCCTCATGGGGATGCTTTCTCCCTCCCCAGTGAGGATATGTGTTCTCTGACAAAAATTAAAAAAAAAAAAAATCAGAAAAGTATCTCAGAGCTATCTGTGATGGCATAAGCAGGAGGATGCCACTGCACTATATTGAGGCCACATGGGAGCCCCAGGTGTGGTTGCTGGCCCAATGCAATCAGGTCAGGTCCAGCATTGTTGTGCGTGCCTGTGATCCCAGATATCTGGGAGGCTGGGACAGGAAGATCGTGACATAGATGAAAACCTGTCAGGGGACCAACACTTAGCGTAATGGCTATGTCGCTGGACTCCCACGTAGTCGACCGCGGTTCGCGTCCCAGACCCGGTGGCTTAAACTCACACCGGGCACGTGTGCGTGCATGCCCAAGATCCAGAGAGGAGAATGGAGGAGAAGGGATTGCTGTGTGGCCATCCCCCCGGGGGGTGATTTCTCACTTTCTATTTCTCTGTCTCTCTCTGTCTGTCTGGCGAGCGCACGCACCCTATAGCAAAAACCTCTCGGAAAAAAAAAAAAAAAAAAAAAAAAAAACTGTCAGAAATTACCTCCTTCTCTCTCTGCCTCACTCATTAAAAATGTTCTCACACCAGGTGTACGTGTGTTTATGCCCAAATTCTGAAGAGGAGACTGGAGGAGAAGGGATTGCAGCATGGCCATCCCCCTCCTGGTGGGGTGATTTCTTGCTTTTTGTCTCTCTGTCTCTCTCTGTCTCTCCAGTGAGCACACACACCCTATAGCAAAAATCTCTTAAAAAAAAAAAAAAAAACTCCTGGGATCAGCAGATGGCGTAATGGTTACATTGCTGGACTCCCACATCATTGACCGTGGTTTGAGTCCTGAACCCCACGGCTTAAAACACACTGGGTGCATGATGTGCATGCCCAAAATCACAAGAGAAGAATAGAGAAGAGATTGCAGTATGGCCATCCCCCTGGGGAGTGATTTCTTGCTTTCTGTCTCTCTGTCACTCCAGCAAGTACATGTCCCTATAGCAAAAATTGCTCTTAAAAAAGTTTTAAGAGTATCTTTTGCTGTTAAAAAGGATTCATAGCAGGTATGAGATTTTTAAAAAATAAGTATGAATAACAAAAGAAAGGGAACTAATCAGTTGAAAACTCATATAACAAGCACATATATTTGTTCCCAGTTAATGTTTACAACTATAAGAAACAGATGGTAGGGGCCAGCAGTTGGCGTAGTGGTTAAAGCACTGGACTCCCATGTAGCTGACGACAGTTCCAGTCTCAGACCCAGTGGCTTGAAACATGCCAGGGTGCATGTGCACCCAAAATCACGAGAAGAGAATGGAGAAGAGACTGCGATGTGGCCATCCTCCCCTGGGGATGAGCTTTCCTGCTTTCTGTGTCTTTCTGTCAGCAAGCACACACTGTCAGCAAACAATACCCTGTCAAAAAATCTGTCAAAAAAAAGATGATATTTCTATTTTAGTTTTGTTACATGGTGTGTGTGCTCACCAGAGAGGAATGAAAAGTGAAAAATCGACCCTCCCAGAGGGATATGGCCACACTACCATCCCTTCTCCTCCAGTCTCCTCGGGATTTTGGCCATGCACACACATGCACCCAACATGATATTCAAGTTGCCAAGATCCAGGACTTGATCCACTCAACTGACCATGTGGCATCCACTGCCTTAACCTCTGTGCTACCTGCTGGACCCAGGTGGTATTCCTATTTTGCAGATGAAGAAACTAAGCTCAGAGAGATTTAAGAGTAACCAGTCAGCCAGGAGCTAAGACTTCAACCAGTGATCATCTTATCCTTAGGCCACACCTCAGTTCAGTGGCTGTGAAAAGCAGTACTTTTTTTCTTTCCTTTTTTTTGGAGAGGTTTTTTTCGCTATAGGGCGCGTGCGCTAACCAGACAGAGAGACAGAAAGCGAGAAATCACCCGCCAGGGGGGATGGTCACGCCGCAATCCCTTCTCCTCCGTTCTCCTCTCGGGATCTTGGGCACGCATGCACACATACCCGGCGTGAGTTTTAAGCCACCAGGTCCAGGACGCGAACCGCAATAGACTATGTGGGAGTCCAGTGACATAGCCATTATGCTAACTGCTGGTTCCCAAAAGCAGTACTTTTTTTTAAGAATTGTTTTTTATTTAACTTTATTTATTTGACCAGAGAGGGATAGAGAGAGAGAGAGAGAGATAAAGTGAGAAAGCAAGCTGCCAGGTCCAGGACTTGAATTGCAGTTGGCCATGTGAGAGTCCTGCACCCTTAACCACTATGCCACCTGTTGGAACCCCCATTTTTTTTAAATAATTATTTTTGAAAAGCAGTACTTTTAAAAAATATATTATTTTTAAATTTTATTTATTATTATTATTTTCCAGTTTGATCAGAGAGACATAGAGACGGCAAGTGAGACAGCAAGCAAACAGGTCTGGG
>NW_006203821.1:1046119-1056783 GCF_000334495.1 Tupaia belangeri chinensis | reverse complement strand
ACTCCCACGTAGTCGACCGCGGTTCGCGTCCTGGACCCGGTGGCTTAAAACTCACGCTGGGCACGTGTGCATGCGTGCCCAAGATCCCGAGAGGAGAATGGAGGAGAAGGCATTGCGGCGTGACCATCCCCCCGGGGGGTGATTTCTCGCTTTCTGTCTCTATGTCTCTCTCTGTGTGGCGAGCGAGCGCACGCGCCCTGTAGCAAAAAAACCTCTCCAAAAGAAAGAAAAGAAACTCGGTCTTAAGCAAAACAAACAACCGAACAGCAAGGGAGAAACAGAGCCCTGAAAGACCGGTTTCTCCAGGGCCAGCAGGTGGCATGGTGGTTAAGGCACTGGACTCCCCCATGGCTGACTACGGTTTGGGTCCAGGAGCTAGCAGCACTCTCTCTCGTGAGTGCATGTGCCCTGTAGCAAATTTTAAAAAGTGATAAATAAATTTTAAGCAAATAAAAAGGTTTCTGTGGGCCAGTAGGTGGTGTGCTGGTTAAGGTGCTAGACTCCCACATGGCCGATTATGGTGAATCCCAGACCTGCAGCTTGAGAATCACACCAGGTACATGTGAGTGCTAGCCCAAAATCCTGAGAGGAGGCTGGAAGAGGGGACTGCAGTGTGGCCATGCCCCCCCTGGGGGTGGGTGGCGTGATTTTTCACTTTCCCTCTGTCTCTCTCCGTTACTCTCTGATGAGTGCACACACCATATGGAAAAATCTTTTTTAAAAAAAAAAAAAAAAACTCCTGGGATCAGCAGATGGCGTAATGGTTACATTGCTGGACTCCCACATCATTGACCGTGGTTTGAGTCCTGAACCCCACGGCTTAAAACACACTGGGTGCATGATGTGCATGCCCAAAATCACAAGAGAAGAATAGAGAAGAGATTGCAGTATGGCCATCCCCCTGGGGAGTGATTTCTTGCTTTCTGTCTCTCTGTCACTCCAGCAAGTACATGTCCCTATAGCAAAAATTGCTCTTAAAAAAGTTTTAAGAGTATCTTTTGCTGTTAAAAAGGATTCATAGCAGGTATGAGATTTTTAAAAAATAAGTATGAATAACAAAAGAAAGGGAACTAATCAGTTGAAAACTCATATAACAAGCACATATATTTGTTCCCAGTTAATGTTTACAACTATAAGAAACAGATGGTAGGGGCCAGCAGTTGGCGTAGTGGTTAAAGCACTGGACTCCCATGTAGCTGACGACAGTTCCAGTCTCAGACCCAGTGGCTTGAAACATGCCAGGGTGCATGTGCACCCAAAATCACGAGAAGAGAATGGAGAAGAGACTGCGATGTGGCCATCCTCCCCTGGGGATGAGCTTTCCTGCTTTCTGTGTCTTTCTGTCAGCAAGCACACACTGTCAGCAAACAATACCCTGTCAAAAAATCTGTCAAAAAAAAGATGATATTTCTATTTTAGTTTTGTTACATGGTGTGTGTGCTCACCAGAGAGGAATGAAAAGTGAAAAATCGACCCTCCCAGAGGGATATGGCCACACTACCATCCCTTCTCCTCCAGTCTCCTCGGGATTTTGGCCATGCACACACATGCACCCAACATGATATTCAAGTTGCCAAGATCCAGGACTTGATCCACTCAACTGACCATGTGGCATCCACTGCCTTAACCTCTGTGCTACCTGCTGGACCCAGGTGGTATTCCTATTTTGCAGATGAAGAAACTAAGCTCAGAGAGATTTAAGAGTAACCAGTCAGCCAGGAGCTAAGACTTCAACCAGTGATCATCTTATCCTTAGGCCACACCTCAGTTCAGTGGCTGTGAAAAGCAGTACTTTTTTTCTTTCCTTTTTTTTGGAGAGGTTTTTTTCGCTATAGGGCGCGTGCGCTTACCAGACAGAGAGACAGAAAGCGAGAAATCCCCCGCCAGGGGGGATGGTCACGCCGCAATCCCTTCTCCTCCGTTCTCCTCTCGGGATCTTGGGCACGCATGCACACATACCCGGCGTGAGTTTTAAGCCACCGGGTCCAGGACGCGAACCGCAATAGACTATGTGGGAGTCCAGTGACATAGCCATTATGCTAACTGCTGGTTCCCAAAAGCAGTACTTTTTTTTAAGAATTGTTTTTTATTTAACTTTATTTATTTGACCAGAGAGGGATAGAGAGAGAGAGAGAGAGATAAAGTGAGAAAGCAAGCTGCCAGGTCCAGGACTTGAATTGCAGTTGGCCATGTGAGAGTCCTGCACCCTTAACCACTATGCCACCTGTTGGAACCCCCATTTTTTTTAAATAATTATTTTTGAAAAGCAGTACTTTTAAAAAAAATATTATTTTTAAATTTTATTTATTATTATTATTTTCCAGTTTGATCAGAGAGACATAGAGACGGCAAGTGAGACAGCAAGCCACCAGGTCTGGGACTTGAACCATGGTCGGCCATGTGGGAGTCCAGCACCTTTAACCACCACACCACCTGCCCGCCCTGAAAGGCAGTAATTTTTAAATCTGTTTGGAAACTACCTTAAAGTTTGAGTGCCCTCTGATTCTAGTAATCTGAGTAAAAAGCATTATGTCTTGGGACCAGCAATTAGCATAATGTCTATGTCACTGAACAACCATGTAGTCGACCGCAGTTTGAGACCTGGATCTGGTGGCTTAAACTCATGCCAGGCGCGTGTGCGTGTATTCCTATGATCCCAAGAGAATGGAGGAGAAGGGACTATGGCATGGCCATCCCCCCTGGGAGGTTATTTCTCACTTTCTGTCTCTCTGGCGAGCTCACACGCCTTGTAGCAAAAACCTCTCCAAAAACAAAATTGTATCTTTTGTTATATCTTATATTCTTTGTAAGAAGCCTGTTTTACCCCGCTGGTCATTTTAAGTGCTAAATATTTGTCTCTCCTGCTTTTATGTATTCTGGAGGGCACCATTTATCATATATTTCAGGTTTAGATGGACAAAGGCTTTAGAGATTAGTAAAACTATAGTTCCTTTTATAAAAAAAAAAATTTTGCTATAGGATATGTGTGCTCACCAGAGACAGAAAAATAGAGTGAAAAATCACACTCTGTGGAGATGGCTACACCATAATCCCTTTTCCTCCATTCTCACAGGATTTCGGACACATATGTACACACGCCTGGTGTGTTTTTCAAGCTAGTGTGTCTGGGAGTTGAAGCACACAGCCATTTGGGATCCTGCTGCTTCAACCTCCATGCCTTCTGCTGGCCCAATAATTATCAATGTTTTGCTAATTGTTTTTTTTTTTTGGAGAGGTTTTTGCTATAGCGTATATGTACTAGCCAGAAAGACAGAGATAGACAGAAAGTGAGAAATCATCCCCCAGGGAGGATGGCCATGCCGCAATCCCTTCTTTTCCATTCTCCGCTCAGAATCTTGGGCACACACGCACACAAGCCCGGCATGAGTTTAAGCCACAAGTCTGGGACTTGACCATGGTCGACTACATGGGAGTCCAGTGACATAGCTATTACACCAACTGCTGGTCTCATTTTTTTAGAAGGGTTTTATTTATTTTATTTTATATACAAATAGCCAGCATGATTTCTTTCACTGGGTTTATATCTTGGACAATCCATTCAAGGGAGATCATTTAGTCCAACTTGATAAAACCTGTGTCCTTCACATACTGACGGAAACACTGACGGCACATGTTGAGGCCGTATTTCCCGATCAGACCATGCCGGTTTGAGCACACGTGGCAAGAGCGAGAGCCCTGGCCAAATTTTCACGGGTGGCTCCAGTAGAGCTGCTGATGACCCATCCTGCTTTCAGCAGAGCAATGAAGCAAAAGGCTCTTTTTTTTATAATAATTATTTTTATTTAACTTTATTTGTTTATTTATTTTATTTTATTTTTACCAGAGAGGGACAGAGTGAGATAGGGAAAGTGAGAAGGCAAGCCAAGCCACCAGATCCGGGACTCAAACCGTGGTTGGCCATGTGAGAGTCCAGCGCCCTTAACCACCATGCCAACTGCTGGCCCCTGCTAATTGTTTTTAAGTTTATTTAGTTTTTCTTCCATGAATGAGAGACAGAGAGACAGTACTCCCAACAGGGTTTTTGTTTTGTTTTGTTTTTAAAGGGAGAATTTTTGCTATCAGGTGTGTGTGCTTACTGGAGAGACAAAGTGAGAAATCACCCAGTCCCTTCTCCATTCTGTTGGGATTTTGGGCACGCATGCACACGTGCCCAGTGTGAGTCTCAAGCCTCTGGATCTGGGACTTGAACTGTAGTTGGCCATGTGGGAGTCTAGTGATGTAACCATTATGCCCTCTGCTGGTCCCTCAACAGGATCTTAACAGCATGGGTGCCCTCTGGCCTCAGCCAGCTGTGGATCACACACATGTCCTGTATACTTAGGGAGATCTCAAATGTAAATCCAGAACCTACCCATGTGGGTCAGCCTTACACAGCACTGTATTTTACTGCTGCACCACTGTCAGTCCCTCCTTATCTTCTTAAATATCTTTAAATATAGCAACACATGGCGCTAATGTCCCTAGGAAACAGTGGAGAGTGATTTAAAAATCCTCTTACTGAACTGCACCAGATAACTCACAGTCAATCATCATATGAACTTAATAGTAGAAATACAAGCTCAGAAGTGAGGCCAAATACTGAATTCGATCTATGCCTTGTGGCCTAGTGGTTAAAAGCCAATCTCACATGGCTGACCACAGTTTGAGTCCTAGCCCCAGCTTTTACAAAATAGCTCTAGGTGTGTGTGCATGCATGTCCAAAGTCCCAAGAGGATGGAGAAGGGATTGCAGTGGAACCATGCCTTATTCTGGGGTGCTTTCTTTCCCCTCGTTCTCTGTCTATCTCTGGTGAGCACACCTGCCCTCTGGCAAAAAAGAAAAGAAAAGAAAAGAAAAGAATTCTAGTTATGCCAATTACAAGCAATGACCCTGGGAAGGATCATTCATCTAACTAAGCCTTGGTCTCCTATTTAGACCAATATTAGTATTACAGCAGTGGGACCAGCAGATGGCATAACAGTTATATTGCTGGACTCCCACATGGTCAATTGAGGCTCGACTCCCAGACCCGGTGGCTTGTAACAGCCAGGTATGTGTACATGCATGCACAAGACTGTGGGAGGAGAATAGGGTAGGGATTGTAGCGTGGCCATCCACCCTGGAGGTGATTACTCACTTTCTCTCTCTCATGGTCTGTCTCTCTGGTGAGCACACACACATAAGGCAGAAACCTCTAAAAAAAAAAAAAATAGCATCTCTTGGCCATAGAGGATTAGATCTAGACCTCCAAAGGATACCGAAATCTAAGTTCCTAATATAAAATGGCATAGTATTTTCACATAATTTGCACATGCTCCCATATACTTTAAATCATCTGTAAGTTACTTATAAAATACATTGGTCAGCAGGTGGCATGGTGGCTAAGATGCTGGACTCCTACCTGACTAAATCCACAGTTCGAATCTCAAACCCAGCAGCTTGAAAATCACACTGGGCACGTGTGTGTGGATGCCCAAAGCTTGAGAGGAGAATGGAGGAGAAGGGATTATGGTGTGGCTATTCCCCCAGGGGGTGATTTCTCACTTTCCCTTTCTCTTTCTCTCTCTGGTAGCTGCACAGGTCCTATGACAAAACCTTAAAAAATAAAATGTAAATGCCATATAAATTGTTAAACTGTATTTAAATTTTGTATTATTTTTTCAAAGAATTATTTATTATTTTTTTAATTTGCTATAAGGCACATGTGCTCACCAGAGAGAGACAGACACAAAGGGAGGGAGGGAGAAAGAGAGAGAGTAAGAAAGCAAGCTGCCAAGTCTGGGACTTGAACTGTGGTCAGCCACATGGAAGTCCAACACCTCAACCACTACACTACCTGCTTGGCCCAAAATGTATATTATTTTTTTATTGTTTTGATTTTTAAGTATTTTACTTATTTTTAATTTAAAAACTTGTTTTAGGGACCAGCAAATGGTGCAATGGTTACGCCACTAGACTCACATGTAGTCGACTGCAGTTCAAGTCCCAGACCTGGCGGCTTACAACTCATGCAGGACACGAGTGCATACATGCCCAAAATCCCAAGAGGAGAATGGAGAAGGGATTGTAGTGTGGCTATCCTCTCTGGCGGGTGATTTCTCGCTTTCTGTCTCCCTGTCTGTCTCTGTCTCTCCAGGAAGCACATGTGCCCTATACCAAAAATGAGTTTAAATTTAGGTTGTATTCTCTTACTTCTTCTTGGACACTAGGGGGCACTATTGTCATTGTCTATTTTAAAGAGGTCCTCCCAAGGTCACCATGACCTCAAAGATTAGCCTTTTCTTTTTAATTATTTATTAATTTTATTCATTCATTCATTCATTTTAATTTTATCAGAGAGAGAGAGAGAGGGAGAGAGTGAAAAAGTGAGAAAACCAGCAGATCTGGGATTCAACCTTAATGGGCCATGTGGGAGAGTCCAGTGCCTTAATCACCATGCCACCTGCTGGTCTCCAGATTAGCCTCTCTCTCTCTCATTCTTTTTTTAGAATTATTTTATTTAACTTCATTTATTTGTTTACTTTAATTTGGCAGGGCCGGGGAGAGAGAGAAAGTGAGAAAGCAGGCTACAAGGTCCAGGACTCGAACCAGAGTGGGCTATGTGGGAGTCCAGCGCCCTTAACCACCATGCCACCTGCTGGCCCCTCCAGCTTAGCCTCTTTTTAAAATCATGTTAGAGGGCATGTGCTCTTGACCCAGTGGGAAGGGAGGGTGAGAAAGTTCCCAAGTACACCCTCCCCCCAGCTCCCAATGTGGAATGATTCCTTCTCCTCCGTTTCTCTCACCTTTTGGGATTTGGGGCACACATACACACATGCCCAGTGTGGTTTTCATGCTCCCAGGTCAGGGACTTAAACTGTGCAGTTGGCTACAAGATCCACCCACCTTAACCACTAGGTCATAGGCTGGCCCAGGCTTCTCTCTCTCTTTTATTATCATTATTTATTTTTTAGTGTTTTTTTGTTTTGTTTTGTTTTCCATAATGCATGTCTGCTTACCAGAGAGATACACATAGGGAAAGTGAGAACTCACTCCCCCAGGGGTTATGTTCACACCATAATTCCTTCTCCATTCTCTTCTCAAGATTTTAGGCATGCACACACGTACACCCAGCATGAATTTTTTAAAGAGTTATTTTATTTAACTTTATTTATTTATTTATTTATTTATTTATTTATTTATTTAACTAGAGAGGAACAGAGCAAGAGAGCCAGATCGAGAGAGAGAAAGTGAGAAAGCAAGTTGCCAGGTCCAGGACTCAAACTGCGGTTGGCCATATGGGAGTCCAGTGCCCTTTACCACTATGCCACCTGCTAGTCTCCCCAGCGTGACTTTCAAGTCACCGAGTCCAGATCACAAACATGTGGGAGTCCAGTGCCTTAAACACCATGCAAGCTGTTAGCATCTTTTCTCTCTTTTCAAAAATTACTATAATATGGGACCAGCAGTTGGCATAATGGCTATGTTGGTGGACTCCCATGTAGTCGACCGTGGTTCGAGTCCTGGATCTGGTGATTTAAACTCACACCGGGTGCATGTGCGTGTGTGCCCAAGATCCCAAGAAGAGAAAGGAGGAGAAGGGATTGCAGCGTGACTATCCCCCTGGGGGGTGATTTCTCGATTTCTGTCTATCTCTTTCTGTCTTTCTGGTGAGTGCATGCACCCTATAGCAAAAACCTCTTCAAAAATAATTACTGTAATAATTATTTTAAAAATAAATTTATATATATAAATAATAATAATAATTTATATATTAAAAAAGAAAAGAAAACTTTGTTTCCATGAAGGAGAGAGAAACAGACAGACACCTCAACAGGGTTCCTCATGCTGTAATCCGTTTTGTACCTAGAACTCACTGCTTCATTCATCCCAACTCTTCTCCTTTAAACTTTTCTCCACCTCTCCAGATCATGAGATTTTAAGCCATCTCTTGGGAGATCCCATTTAGCCCTGTTGACCCTAGGCTTTCCTATTGACCTTAGCAATAGATGTTAGGACTGGACCTTTTATTATTATTATTATTTATTCATTCATTTTATTTTAATTTGACCAGAGAGACACACTTAGAGAGAGAGAGGGAAAGTGAGAAAGCAAGCCTCCAGGTCCGGGACTTGAACTGTGGTCAGCTGTGTGGGAGTGTCCAGTACCTTAACCACCATGCCACCTGCTGGACCCCAAGACTGGACAATTTTAAAACAAGTCTGTCAAATCCTCATGTCTCTAGGCTCCAGAACTGTGTGTCAAGGGGCTTAGAGTACTGCTGTTGCCTCCAATCACTAAAGCTCCAAAATAGGTTACCCTTATAGCCACTTGATAATTGTCTCTTTGGTAGGTTTGCCATGAGAATGCCTCCGGTCTATTGGGGCACTGGAGTTCAGTTTTCTGGCCTACTGGCTAGTCTGTGGATAATTAACTAGAGGGAATGAACCAGACGAAAATTCTCTGTGAGATGCTAAATCGGGAGCAAATATTGATCAACGAAGCTTTGAAGTCACCAGGAGGCAGCTGAGGTCAGTGCTTCTATGGGACATTCCATGGTTTCTCTTTGAAGTTCTTTCCTAAGATGTACCTAACTGACCCCTAAGCTGAGGAGCATTAGTTAGTAGGTATGAAGCCAGGTCTGAGAAAACTTGGGGAGAGAAAAAAGTTTTCTTTCTCTTTCTAAGTATAAATTTTAAACTAAGTTTTGTTTTGGTTTTTAATTTGCTACAGGGTGCATGTACTCCCCAGGGAGGGACAGACAGAAAAAGAGGGAAAGTGAGAAAGCACACCCAGTGTGTGTGTGTGTGTGTGTGTGTGTATGTGTGTGTGTGTGTGTGTGTGTGTGTGTGTATGGGGGGGGCATGCCACATTCCTCTCTCCTCTATTCTCTTGGGATCTTGGACATACACATGAACATGTACCCGGCATGTTTTTCAAGCTACTGGGTCTGGGACTTAAATAGCATAGTTAGTTGGCCATGTGGGATCCAACAACTTTAACCACCAAAAGTGGTTAGATGGGTACTCAGACTTCTGAACTTTATCTTTATTGCTTTGTGAGGAGATAAAATGACTGTTCTCTTGGAGCTTAAAGTTTGTAGATAAGGTGGCCTGGTCCTTGGGTCAGATCCCCTCTCACCTTGGGTTAGTGTTAATGCTAGGCTGAAGGAGTTACAAAGGTCCTAAGGCCTTGTCTACTCAGAGGAGTTAGAGTAGTGTGAAAGATCATTTTAATGCCATATATCATTTAATGGTCTGGGGAACACAAGATAAGTGAATATAGAAAATAGTCAAGTAGGAGAAGTGGCCCAGAGGTACTTTGGGAGTGATTCTAAGTGATGTGGCAAAAGAGAGAGTTCAGGCCATCAGAGGCATGGTGGTTAAGGTGCTAGATCCCCACATAGCAGACTGTGGTTCAAGTTCTCGACCCGGGGCTTCCAAACCAGGTATGCATGTGTATACATGTCCAAAATCTCAGGAGGAGAATGGAGGAAAAAGGATAATGGTGTGGCTGCTCCCCCTGGGGGGTGATTTCTCACTGTCCCGCTCTCTGGGGAGCACATGTACATGTTACAAACCTCAGATACACCCAAGAAAATCTATTTAAAAAGAAAAAAAGAGGGAAGGTGCCTAAAGCCTGATCTTGACTGAAGGCTTGGCATGCAGCTCCTAATATCGTGGCTAAATGTGGGATGGGCTGGCAGTTTCAGGTTATAGGACTTGAAGTGTCAGTAAGACAACGGCCAGGGCTCAGAGGCTCTGGCTTGTGCTAATGGCCTTCATATTAAGGCTGCACTTTATTTAATTTTGCTGTAGGGCACATGTGCCAGTCAGAGACAGAAAGTGAGTTATCACACACACACACCCCACCCCCCGCCTCCAGGAGGGACGCAATCCCTTCTTCCATTCTCCTCTTGGGATTTTGGGCATGTAGGCACAGGTGCCCCGCCTGTCTTTCAAGACACCAGGTTCAGGACTCGAACCAGGCAGTCAGCCATAATTCAACACTTTAACCACCACACCATCTGCAGGTCCTAAGGAAGCGTTTTTAAGACTGGGTATTTCCTGTCATAAACACAGAACTGAGGGCTCACAAAAAGCACTGCATATTCAGGCGCCTGTTTTTGCTCTTCTCCACATACTGGAATCTGTTAATATAATAATACCAATGAAATCATCTCCAACAAGCAACTAATTGCATTACAGCCCCTTGTGGCTAGGAAGTCATGTACCGAAGACATTCTTCAAGAAAGTAAAGGGGGTTGAAGGGGTGGGCAACGATGAGTTGCCATGACAGTATATTAGGGGTTGGTTTCCGAGGCTGTCCAAAGGTCGAGTCCTGGAGCTTTTTCTTCAATGCTCACTTCAGAACTAGCCCCAAATGTGTTAAGGGCAAAGGGAAAAGCCTAAGGAGGAAGTTAACAGAGTTCTCAGGCACGTACTTAGCCACCTGCACTCACCACCCCGCCCCCAACCCTCTCAATTAGCCTAATCCGGACGGTCCAATCCTCCCCGCCATAACAGCTGTCAACGGCTAAGGTCCCGCCCCCCCTCCAAGGCGGACCAATGGCCGAGCCCAAGGCGAGTCCCCTGGGAGGGGCGGGATGAGGCTCCGTGCAGTGGGCGGGTCCTGGATGAGGACCCCGGGCTCGGCGCCGCCGCCGGTTCGTCTACCCCTTCCCT